>NW_017731664.1:1130976-1135740 GCF_001890085.2 Hipposideros armiger | reverse complement strand
CCGGCAACTCATGGCAGCCCAGCTCCAGGTTGAGCTGTTGTTCAGCATCTTAGCTGTAGAGGGCAGTGTCACTGGCCCTCATATGTGGGATCTGAGCAGGGCCCCTCTGGCGTCCCAAGCCAGCTCTTAACCAATGTGCCACTCGGCCGGCCCTAAGGTTTCTGTGTCTTAGTTATCTAATCTATAAAATAGGGATACGAATGGGACCAGGGACAAAACAAGCCCTCAATAAATGTTAGCCATTATTTTAATAATCAACATCTTATATGACCTCCTGCACAGACAATCTGTTCTTTACTTGGATGACATCCTACTTTATTTTCTGACCTGATTACAAAAACAAAGCAAAACAAAATAAAGCAGAAACATGGTCTGGAAGGTCCAGTGCTGCCTGTAGTCCCATCATCCTTGAACCCACATTGCAGATTCCCAAGTTCAGAGGTGGAATTCTTTTTTCCCCCAGCTTTATTGAGGCATAACTGACATATAAAAATTGTATATATTTAAGGTTTGCAATGTGATGATTTGATATTTGTATTCATCATGAAATTATTTAACAGAAGTGCAATAATAACAACGAGGAAGAAAGAAAGTTGGAGAAGAAGAGGAGTAATTAACATTTATCAAACTATTACTATCAGGAATTCTGCTAAGCATTTTATGTTCATTATCTCATTTAATAATTTTAAAACTCTATGAAATACTTACTATTATTATCCTTATTTTATAGATGAGAAATGTGAGGCTCACTAAGATTACGTGACTTGCCAAGATCATACTGGTAGACAGAGACACAGAGTTAAGATTCCAACCCAGATTCATTTGACTCCAGAAATCCTGCTCTTAATGATATTCTGTCCCTACCATATGCCTATCCAGTCCTGCAGCAGAGGAGGGGAGTCAGACACACCACAGTTACCTTTAATATTGTGCCCACTCTAAATGTGGCCAGCAATAATCATTCACAAGGCCATGGATACAAGGTTGCTACTGAGTGAATGAAGGAAAATTCTTCCAAGTTTCTTGTCTTCCCTCCTCTACAAATCTCCTGTCTTGGCCCCTCTTCTGGCTATCTTTCTATTTTGAGTTCCAGCTTTTACCCAGACCCATTTGTGTTCAGTGAACTCATAGCACTAGAGATTACCACTTCCATTTATGGGCTGTAGGCCAAACCTCTGAAAAAACACACGTAAGAAGCATCATAATCTGCCCTGCAGAAACCACTGGAACCAGGGACCTTGTGTGGCTTCTGGCTGGCTGGAACCCATTGAGGCTGAGGGGCGCTGCTTGTAGTGTAGGTTGGTAAAGTCTTCTGCATGTACTTAGAGTATGGCTGCCATATCTACCATCTGTAAATTAATGACCTTTTCCTCCAGCTGCCTTATGAGAGCATAGCAATGACACATACTCCTGATAGCCAAGCTTCTCAACCACATCAAGAAGAATGTAGGGGAACACATCCAAATATATGTTCAGAGCTAATTTTCATCAACTATGGTTAAACTTTTTTTTTNAAAAAAAATTCAATGATATAAACTTTCAATTAAAGTATACATAAAACAACAATAAATACGCAAAACTCATCACTTTCTAATTATTTCATTACATTTTATCACCATCTATGCTCTTGCAGTTATCTATGGCTATTTTATCTGTATGGTTGAAATAGTATATAACAGAGTGCTACTACATATCTCTTCCCAACTCCATGTTCAGTGACATCATGTTGGCAGCTTGAAGCATGGTGGCTTGAAATTGGCTATAAGGAGAGTATTTATACCATGAAAGTCAGCAAACACAGCATATTGGGGCTTTTCCCTCTGGAGAGCAGGTTGTTAAACATTTACCATGTCAGCATTAGTCCCTATGTTCTGATCTACAGAGGCATTGACCTCTTCTACCAGGGGCAGGTTCATCCCAACAGCATGGAACATACAGGGCATATGTACCATCAAGTGTGAACTCACAGTAGTGAGTGAGCTCTTACCACCAGATTAAGGCTTTGAAACCCCCACCTACCCAAACGATTTGAGATGATGTAGCAATGTCAGTAGTCCATAAATACCTACCTGCTTCCTTCCCAGTGCCACTCACTGTTTTTGGTGCTGGTGATATAGATGTGAACAAAACAGACTAAATTCCCCACCTTGTTGGGGGTTTTCATCCTGGTTGGGGGGTAGGAGAAGATAGAAAACAAATAAGTAAGAAAAATATAAACAACATGATTTCATGTAGTTATATGATAAACATAGGGTTGAGGGCATTTCCGGCGGTTATTTTAGTTTGGGTGGTTAGGAAAGGCCTCTTTGATGGGGTGATATTTAAGCTGAGATCTGAATGATGATAAGGAGGCTTCCAGTGATAAACGAGGAGAAATTGTTTCAAGTAGAAACAGCAGGTGCAAAGGCCCTGAGACCGGAATGAGCCATACTTGTTTCCATCTTTATGGTTAAGAGGACAGGTTCTGGACTCAGTCCACTTTGAATTATAATTGGCTCTGCCATCTGCTCTGTGACCCTAGGCAAATCATTTAGTTTCTCTGTACTTAGGTGTTTTTTTATCTTTAACATAAGGATAATAATACAACAGGCTTTATAAGTAGTTGTGAGGCTTAAGTAAACTAATGCATATAAAGTGATTAGCACAGTGCCTGGCACATAGTGTGTAATCAGTAAATGCTACCTATTATTACTACTATTTTTTCAAATATTTGATATTTATTAAGATATGATTTTTCAAAGCACTTTTTTGAGGTTTGATCAACATACAAAAAGCTGTACATATTTAATATGCACAACTTGATGAGTTTGGGAGTAAGTACGCTCCCACGAAAGCATCATCACAATCAAGGCCATAAACTTATCTGTCACCGCCAAAAGTTTCCTCCTTTCCTCCTTTATATTTTTTATTTACTTAAAATTTTAAAAAGTATTTTCTTTCTTTTATGGCAAGGGCACTTAACATAAAATCTACACTTTTAACAAAATTTTAAGTATACATTATTGTGAATTATAGGCCCTATATTGTGCAATAGATCTCCAGAACTTACTTATCTTGCAGAACTGAAACTTTGTACCTTTGACCTATACCTCTAATTTCCCCCTCCCTCAGCCCCTGGTAACCACTATATTACTCTCTGGTTCTGAGAATTTTACTGTATTAGATTCCTCATAAAAGTGGGATCATGTAATATTTGACTTTCTGTGTCTGGCTTATTATACTTAGCATAATGTCCTTTAGGTCCATCCATCTTGTAAATGGCAGGAGGTCCCTCTTTTTTCAGGCTGCATAATATTTCATTGCATAAATACCACATTCTCTTTATCTATCAACAGACACTTAGGTTATTTCCATATCTTGGCTACTGTGAACAGTGCTACAATGAATGTGGCAGTACAGGTATCTTTCAAGATTCTGACATTAATTCCTCTGTATATATACCCAGAAGTGAGATTGTGTGATCAAATGGTTATTCTATTCTTAATTTTTTGGAGGAAACTCCATACTGTTTTCCATAGTGGCTGCTCCAATTTACATTCCCACCTTGTGACTATTATTATTGACACCACTGATAGGAATGCCTGTGGAGGGGATCAGTAACCATGGAGACATTCCATTAAACTGTGAATGAGAGAAAGTGCCCAGAGGCTGGTATAGTGTTACCCTCCCCCTGATCCCTCAGCTTTGCCTGGCTAGAAGTCTTCAAAGTGTTCATCACCTGCAAGACTCAGGCTTACCAATTTATAATGAAACAATAGAGTTACCCAGTGCCTCATGTGCTCCCAAATTCCTGGATTACATAAAACTGCCCCCCACCCCTGAGATATTTGGGCAAAGCAAGTAGAGAAACTGCCCTTACACTGAAGGCACAGCTCTTCCTTTCAGCCTGGACTCCAGGGCTCAGGTTACTGCTGAGTTCATAATTTCCACCTTAGAGTCCAAGGGTAAGACAGCAACTTGCTGCAGGGATTCATTTCCTTCTCTGATGAGACCCCAGGCTTTTTTCTAACTTGGGAAAAGCAAGATTTCTACCTTTGCCTGAATGACAGTGATCTCCACATGATCGCCACCAGCTGTGCATGTTGATTTCCAATCTCAGGGGCCTGCTCTGTGAGGCATCATTATGAAATTGGATTTCTGGGGGCCTACAATTGTGTTCATTCCCTGGAAGGTGATAAGTAGCAGTTGCACTTCAGCCAAGGAAAATTTACCATAATATGATTTGGCCTAAGCAATGTCCTGAATGTCTTCTAGCACCTAGTGGAATGGAAGAGAGCACAGCATTTGATGGTGGTTTAGCATAGTTTTTCAGAGCATGGTTTCTACAGCCAGACTACCTTGGTTCAAATCCCCGCTGTTCCAATTACTACCTGCCTGACCTTTGGGTAAGTTACTTAAGCTTTCTGTGTCTTTTTTTTTAAGATTTTTATTGGGGAATTGGGGGATGGAAACAGTGCTGGGGAATTGGGGGAAGGGGAACAGACAAGTTGCTGTCCTTTTGTTCTTCAGTCTAGTTGCGGAGGGCGTTGCTTCACTGACCCAAGTTGGCACCATCATTGCGCTCTTCCAGGGCGAGGCAGATCAGTCGCCGGCTTCTGGATGGCCACTCACAGCGGCTGCTGGCTACATACGGTAGCTCATGGCAACCCACTACAGCACGGGCTGCAGCCCCCATTGTCGCCGGCAACTCATGGCAGCCCAGCTCCAGGTTGAGCTGTTGTTCAGCATCTTAGCTGTAGAGGGCAGTGTCACTGGCCCTCATAT
>NW_017731664.1:1103062-1129146 GCF_001890085.2 Hipposideros armiger | reverse complement strand
GTCCCAAGCGAAATCCTAATCAACGCGCCACTTCGCCAGCCCCAAATATGGTTAAACTTTTGATGAAACACAAATGGATCATGTCACTGCTCTGTTTAAATCTTTCCATAGCTCACCCTTGCTGACACGGAAATGTCCAAATGTGTTAACACATCTCCAAGTCCCTCTATGACAGTAGTTTTCAAATGTTTTCCAGGTTTAACACTAGAAACATTGTAGTCACCATCCACTTTTACATTGACCCTTCATGTTTTGGGTGCTGGAAGCCCACAGCTTTAGCCACTTTCTGGAAAAAACATGTCCTTCCCTTTATATTGTCTACTCTTCTCCTAGGCTCTATCCCATCTGTCCATTTTAGGCCTGAAACCCAGGAAGTATTTTTACTATGAAAACAGACCTGCCTCTGGGACCCAGGTGCCTATCAAGTACCCATATCCCTCTAAGCCAAAAACCTAGGTCTTCTGTAAGTACACGGGCAACTGGTACTACTGCAAAGCTTGAAGATTAAGCACAGAAGTTTTGGTGTCAATTAGACCAGAATTTGAATCCTGGCTCTGCCTATCATTAGCTATGTAATTAATACTCTCTGCCTCGATTTCCTTCTGCAAAATGGGGATGATGATAATTGTGCCTCTTTCACAATGTTATGAGAATTATATGAACTAATTCATATAAATTTTTTAGGGTCTTACCAATCAGTCATCGAGCGTGATTCCCTAATATTTAAAAGCATGCAGGCTCTGCCATCAGACAGGCCTGTGATCAGATTCCAGCTCTTCCACTTATTACCTGTACTTGTAGTGCAGTTTGTCTTCCACTAGTTACCTGTGTGACTTTTGGCAAACTATTTAACTTCTGAGCCCTTCTTTTTAGCCATGAAATCAAGAGAATACTCTAGTTGTTGGAACAATTAAATAATGCATGGAAAAGTGCTTAGTATAGTTTCTGGCACATAATAAACAATAAGTACTAGCTATTAGTATAATTGTAATAATCACTATTATTATTATTATCATTACTATTGACATTGTTATTATTATTATTATTACAGTGATATATGGAAGAGAGTTATCAAGCCCTCCACATCTGCCAATGGAAGGCTCAATGTTCTTTACTTTTTATTTTTTATTGTGGTAAAATATATGTAACAAACATTTATCATAGTAACCACCTGAAAGTGTATCATTCATAAAGTACGCTCACACTGTTGTGCAGTTATCACCAGTACCTAGAGCCAGAAATTTGTCATCACCTCAAACAGAAACTCCATACCCATCAAGCAAACATTCCCCATTCCATTCCCCTCGCCCTCATCTCCTGGCTAACACTAATTTGTTTTATGTTTATATGGATTTTCCTATTCTGGATATTTCACATAAATGAATCACACAACATGTGGCCTTTTCTGACTAGCTTCTTTCACTTAGGATAATGTTCTTGAGGTTCATCCATGTAGCAGGGATTCCCTTTTAAGGCTAATATTCCATTGTATGTATGTACCACAATTTGCTTATCCATTCTTCTGTTGATGGACATTTGGGTTGTTTCCACCTTTTGGCTATTATGAATAATGTTGCTATGACCATTTGTGTACAAGTGTTTGTTGCAGTACATATTTTCAATTCTTTTGGGGGTGGAATTACTGGGTCTTATAATAAGTCCATGCTTAATTTATTGAAGAACCATCAAACTGTTTTCAATAGTGATTGCACTATTTTACATTCCCACCAGCAGTGAAGGGGGGCTTCAATTTTTCTACACCCTCAACACTTCTCTGTTCTTTTGATTATAGCCACCCAGTGAGTGTAAAGTGGTATCTCATTGTGGTTTTGATTTGCATCTCCCTAATAACTAATAATGTTGAGGATCTTTTCATGTGTATGTTGACTATTTCTTTATCCTCTTTGCAGAAATGTCTTTTCAAAACCTTTGCCCATCTTTTATTCTAATTGGGTTGGTTGCCTTTTCTTTTTCTTTTGAGTTGTAAGAGTTCTTTCTGTATTCTGGATAAAAGACCGTTATCAGGAATATGATTTGCAAATATTTTTTCCCATTCTGTAGGTGTTTTTTCACTCTGTTGATATTTTCTTTTGTGAAAAAAAGTTTTAAATTTTGATGAAGTCCAGTTTATCTGTGTTTTCTTTCATTGCTTGTGCTTTTGGTGTCATATCTAAGAAATATTTCCAAATCCAAGTACATGAATGTTTATCCCTATTTTCTTCTTAGAGTTTTATAGTTTTAGCTATTATATTTATGTATTTGTTCAATTTTGAATTAATGTTTATATATAGTATTATATAAAATGCCACTTTATTATTTTACATGTGGATATCCAGGTGTCCCAACACCATTTGTTAAAGAAACTATTCTTTCCCCATTGAATGATTGTGGCACCTATGTAAAAAACTCAATTGACCATAGATTTAAGAGATTATTTCTGAACTCTCAAATCTATTCCTTTAACTTTTATTTCTATACTTATGCCAGTACCACACTAGTTTGATTACTGTAGCTATATAATAATTTTGAAATTGAGATGCATGAGTACTGCAACTTTGTTCTTCTTTTTCAATATATATATTTTTTATTTCACTATTTGGGGCCCCTTAGAATTCCACATGAATTAGAGGATCAACTTCTCCATTTCTGCAAAAAAGACTGTTGGAATTTTGATAAAGACTGCATTGAATATGTACATCGCTTTGGGCTAGTATTGCCATCCTAACAATATTAAGTCTTCCAATACATGAACTTCCAGGGCTAACATGAACACATGATGTCTTTCCAATTTTTTAGGTCATTCACAATTTATTTTTCAGTGTTTTGTAGTTTCAGTGTACAAAGCTTGATCTTACTTGGTTAAATTTGTTCCTAAGTATTTTATCCTTTCTGATGTTATTGTAAATGGAATTGTTTTCTTAATTTCCTTTTTGGATTGTTCCCTGCTAGTATATCAAAATTTAATGTTCTTTTGAAGAAAAATATTTCAAAGCTCTGCTTCTACCAGGACTAACTTGATTCTAACATTGCTACCTATAATCTAACCTGTGTTAGGAAAGTTGACACTGGAAAATATCATATAAGCACTTCCCAGCTATTCTGAATAAACTATCATGCACTTTGACCTTTGTAATACCCAGTCATTCTCCATCAACGAATATTCTACACCACTACCTGGAAAGAAGGTTAATGCTTAGTTAGATGACATTATCAACTATCACTCCTTTTGGGCCAACTATAAGAGGTGCTTATTTAAAAGCCCTGAAATCTAATTCCTGAGCCAAGATTTATTCAGCCATGATGTTAGGGGTTAAGTGACATACACAGTATGACAATTAAGTTCACTAACTTGCCACCATTCACTTACATTGGCAGCACTGTACAAACAGCTCTGTAAGGTTTCATAACCTTGGTATATCAGTGTCTCACAGCTGTGTTTGTGTCAACATGTATTGGTGTCTTGCTGATTGGGGTGCTTTATTGTTGCATGTTTTTGGGTGTCATCCTGAGAATGTCTGAGCTTGAATTAGAGCAATGAATAAACATTAAATTTCTTGTTAAACTTGGCAAGAGTGGAAGTGAAATCAGGGACATGTTAGTCCAAGTTTATGGGGATAATTTCATGAAAAAAATGGCGACGTACAAATGAATTAAACCTTTTTCTGAGGGGAGAGAATGCATCCCTGATAAAGAGAGGTTGGGGCAGCCAGTAATGAGCAGAACTGATGAAAACATTGCAAAAATTCATCAAAGTGTGTGTCAAAATCATTGACTGACTGTGAGGAGCATAACATACCAAGTAAACATTAATAGAGAAACAGTTAGGAAAATCTTCACTGAAAATCTTGGCATGAGAATGATTTGTGCAAAAATGGCCCTGAAGTAGCTCACTGATGAACAAAAGCAAAGGAGAGCCAAAGTTTGCCAAGACCTTTTGAAGAGGCAAGACGTTTTGGGTTATGTTATCACGGGTGATGAAACATGGATGTACCAATGCAACCCTGAAACAAAGCGTCAAAGTGCACAATGGAAGTCAGCCAATTCTCCGTGACCAAAAAATTCCGTCTGTCCAAATCAAGAGTGCAAATGATTTTGCTAACTATTTTTGATATCAGAGGGATTATTCATTATGAATTTGTACCAACTGTATGAACTGTTAACCAAGTTTACTATCTGGAAGTGCTGAAAAGTCTGCATGAAAGAGTCAGACAAAAACAACCTGAACTTTTTGCTAACAATTCATGGCTCTTGTATCACGGCAGTGAACCAGCTCACACAGCACTGTTTGTGAGTGAGTTTTTAGCCAGTAAACAAATAACTGTATGGGAACACCCTCCTTATTCACCTGATCTGGCCACCAATCACATCTTTCTTTACCTGAAGATGAAGGAAATATTGAAAGGAAGGCATTTTGATGACATTCAGGACATCAAGGGTAATATGACTAGAGCTCTGATGGCCATTCCAGAAAGAGTTCCAAAATTGCTTTGGACGGTGGACTAGGCACTGGCATTGGTACATAGCTTCCCAAGGGGAATACTTCAAAGATAACCATAGTGATATTCAGCAATGAGGTATGTAGCACTTTTTCTAGGGTGAGTTTGCAAACTTAATTGGCAGATCTCTTATGTCAACCTTGTTGGACTTGCAGTAACCTAAGACAATATAGTCATTCCTTGGGTATAAACAAAGGTTCAATCTTTACATCTCTACCATGAATGCCTGGATAACCTGACTTATCAAGCAAGAGAAGAGTTTGTCTGTATCCTGACATTTTATCTTGTTCACTTTTATCATCACCTGACCCTAGACAGACAAAAGCATTTTCACATTGCAATGAGAGCCATCCTGTCTCAGAATGACTTAATGACCTCCACCCCTACACTTATTTCTCTGGGAACTTTCTTCTGGAGTCAGAGCTGCTTGACCATCAAGGCCACCTGATGTTGGTTTGCTCTCACACTACTATAGCCTGGAGCATAAGAGATGGAGTCATAAAATCACCCAAACCAGTTAAGTCATTCTATTTTTTTCACTCCATACATGTTATTGCCAGGCTACACCTCCAAGTTTTTCTTGATTTGGGGAGTTCTGCTTTATTTTGGCCAGTTTATGGCCCAATTCCAGCAGATCAACAAGATTTTAGAGCAGAATTTCTCATCTGAGGCACTACTGATATTTGGGCCAGAAAATTGTTGTGGAGGCTGTCCTGTGCATTATAGGATGTATACTAACATCCTTAGCCTCTACCCACTAAATGCCAGTATCACCTCTCTCCCCCAACCCATCCCATTCATGTCAACCTAAAATACCTGCAGATAGTCCCAAATGTGCCCAAAGTTTGCCCCTGGTTGAGAACCACTGTATTAGAGGTATACTTCTTCTACAATACCTCCTACCAAAACACAACTAATCCATTTCCTTCAACACGGATGCATTCAAATCACTGCAGTCCATCTCTCAAAGCACCCTCTTTCTTAGTAACCACAGTTTTTACTGCTACTCACTGGAGCCAGATGATCCTTGTAGGAAGTAAGGGCTGTTCCAAAAGACCTCTGCCTTTTAAAGCATTTGTAGAAGGAGAATGCCAACTAGCACCAAAGCACAAGAAAATACATCTTAATGGACCATACCACATGGTCCTCTTCCAGCCACTACTTTCTACTACCCATTTATCCTAGAATCTGAATAGTTACTATTATATTTGGGACTGAAGTAATAGAGATTGTCAACTCCAAGGTCCCCCAGCTCCAGTAGACCTCCTCTATGCATATCCAACCAGTCTTGCCTTGCTGTTAGCATCCCAGCAAAGGGTCAACATCCTGAGTTGAGAATTATGAGTTTATTAGGCAAGTGGTGGTAGATTCAAGGAAAGTTATAGGAATTGGCATCCAGGAAGTGGGAAAGGCTCCAGAAGCAATCAAAAACTTGAATGGTGCCCTTGCAGTTGTGTAGTACACAGTATGCGATAACAGCTTGCAGGGATTCTAATCCCTGGATCCTCCCAGACACTTTAAAACCATCTACCTGGCAAATTCTGAGGGAACAATGGCTCATTCCACCTGGAACAGAAGCCTATAAAGAATGAGTGGTGTTCTTTACACATCAGTGTCTTTAACTGCTCCCAGAATGCCTGTGCCAAAGACCCTGTCAAGTATCCGAATGTAAGCCAATTCTTCCAGGCTTTATCTTGACTTTCACCTGCTTCAAATCTCACACAATAGCTTCTGCTAGCCCTACCTACATCGTCCGTCTCATCCAGCTGCCACTCTTTCTCATTGATCACCCTACTCCTGCCACAATGGTCTCCTTTCTCTTCTTGAACATGCCAAGCTCTTTTATTGCCTTCAGGCCTTTGCACTTGCTGTCCTCTGCCAGGGATGTTCTTTCCCCACACACTTCACATCCAACTCCTATTCATCCTTAAGATCTCAGCTTAAAGATTACTTCCTCAGAGAGTTTATTCTGGACTCCAAAGCTTAAATCGCTATTCTCTCTGTACCCCACCCCGCTCTTCTCTCTCACAGCACCCTGTACTTTTTCCTATGGCACTTAACACAGTCATTCAGGTTGTTTGTTTACTATCGGTTTCACTAGACTGAACTCAATGAATAAGGGGATGGTGCTGATTTTTTTTCACCATTATATTTTATCCTCAGTGTCTAGCACAGTGCCTGACACACAATATGCTCTCCAAAAATATTTTTTCAAATAAATGAATGTGTACCATTTGAAGTGTCTTCCT
This sequence comes from Hipposideros armiger, assembly GCF_001890085.2. Lineage (NCBI taxonomy): Eukaryota > Metazoa > Chordata > Mammalia > Chiroptera > Hipposideridae > Hipposideros > Hipposideros armiger. Next base: position 1,122,401 of record NW_017731664.1, on the reverse strand, counting down.
TATGAGACATAGATTAAATTAACTTGAACATTTACTTTTGAAAAGATCAGCTGTCAGCCTGTACTTTATTTGATTCCAACACCTTTTCCATGGCTAATTTGATCTAAGATGGTTAAACTTTTTGATGAAACACAAATTGGATCATGTCATTACCATGCTTAAAACCCTTCAATAGATTGGTATGGCCTACAGGAAAATGTCCAAACATGTTAGCAGTTGACAAAGCCCTCTGTGACAGTGAATTTCAAATATTTTTTATTGTGACGCATAATATAAGATACATTTTACATATATACCTATATAAATATGTATATAAATAACCTAAATAAATATGTATGTACCTATATAAATATTTATATAAATATGTACCCATCTATATAAATATGCATATAAATAACCTAATTTGTTTCATGAAAGCAATGTTACCTTTACTACAGGCAATGCATTATATTTTCTATTCTATTATAGTCTATATAATTTAATAAAATGTTGGTCATGACTCAACAAATTGATTTCACAACATAGTAATAGGTAACAAGCAGCAGTTTGAAAAACACTTCTGTGTGATTTGACCACCATCTTCAGCCCCATAAACCATGCTGAACTCCTCACAGTTCTCTTCATGGGCCAAGTCATATCACCTTTCTTCATATTGCTCCCCCTACCTGTAGGACATTTACCTGCTTTTCAAGACTCATTTTAAGACTCATTGAAGCTTTCTGGCATCCCATAGGATAAGTGATCACTCCCTCCTCTAGGTCTGCTCACCACAATCTTTAGCACCCTATATCAACATCCTTTATCAGAGTCCTTAACAAAATGTGCTGCCTGTTTTTACTTACCTAGTCCTCTTCATAAACAGTTTGACAAGATGGGGGTTTAAGTGAATTGAACAATGCAAGGTTCTTGCTCCTTTTATCTAGCAAAGACATTCAGTGATCCTTGGGGATCATTAGGTACCCTCATTCTGATTCCCACTTTCAACCCTCATTACTTTGTTAATGAACCACTCATGAAAAGGACAGGCTCGGCTTGGAGGAATTAATGAGTTCCCATACATTGCTGGAATGGAGGGTGAGTTCCTATACTTTTTTTTCCATATTATATGTTTACCATTGTGTCGAGTATTCTTCCCCAGATGGTTAAGGGCCAGAGAGAGAATGTGACAGATCCAGATGGTAGCGTCCTGTAGGCCTGGGCTGCATATTACAGTTGGCTCAAGTTTGCAAGGTTAGTATTACTCTGACATTTGACACTATTTATTGGTTTATGATTCCATTCTTGCCCTTTGCAATTGAAGTTTGTACTTTGTTTCCTTTGCTTAACCTTACTACATAGATTTGATCCCTCTGCTTTGGCCCTTTATGTTTCTGGCTGTCTTAAGGTGACAGAAGGAAGTGTTCTCTGTTCCTCCTGACTGCAGCCCTAGCACTGGCTGACTTGGTTAACACTCCTAGGCTGGGCTTACCCCAGTCCCCTGAGAGAAAAAATTCACAGTTATGAAAATGGCTAAGACTGAGTCCCTGTCCTCAAGAAGCATATAATTTAGAGAATATGTAGAGCAGCCAGAACTATCCTTAACCCAATATCTCTGCTTCTGGGAACTGCCTTTCCTAGCTGGAAATCCTTGTCACTCATGAGTCTTAGGCTTCTGGACCTTCAGCTGCTTCAGTTTTGAGTTGTGAATCGTGCACACAAGTCACCCAAGGCATTCAGAATCCACCTAGCCAGGCAGAAATGCAGTTCCCCAGAGACCTTCTTGGAACATGGGTGGTGAGATCCCACAGCACTTCCCTCTTTCTGGAGATAAGATATTATCCCATCCTTTCTAAGATAGTATAGCATCCAGGCAACCACAGACCTATGGTCTCTGAATATTTGAAGTAAACCTATGAATAAGGCTCTTTACCTCCTGTTCCTAGATCCTAGTACTTTTTATTTAAAAATAAGAGGAAAAAAGACTGGGATGCTTAGACTATCAAAGCAGTACTAATAGTGGATCAGAACGTTTTTTGCTCAGCCCCAGAGTTTAAGATCAACTTAGGGGGCTGGGTATTCATAATCCTGATCCTCACAGAGAGCACATGATCCCATCATCTAAATCAGGGAGGAAATGAATAAGAGGCAGAATTTCAGACTTTCTTAGCGGTAATTAAATGATTTGATGATAACCCTCATGTAATGCCCCAATGATACATCCATTCCTTATGAAAGGGACCACCCATAAAACTGATACTGATTGGTTTGTTCAAGAGCATATTGATAGACTGGTCTCCCATGAGACTCTGGTTTAGGCATTTCTGGAGTGACTACAGAAGCACCACCAAATAGATGGGAGAAAATATGGCATCATTCCACTCACTCTCTTGGTGAGGTCATCCATTATGGTAGCTTCAAATCCTATTTCTATACTATGGATTCTCAAATTTGTATCTGCAGCCTGGGCCTCTTCTGTCAACACCAGACTCATATCACCAACTGCCTCTTGGGTGGCTAATAAGCATCTCAAACTTAGCATGTCCTAAATAGAACTCCATCTTTGTCCCCAAGAAACTGATACTCCCATAGACTTCCCAACATCAATGAATAGCAACTTCACCTTTCAAGTTGCTCAAGTAAAAAAAGTAATAACCTCACTCATCTTTGATTCCTCTGTTTTTCACCCTACATTCAGCATGTCAGCAAACGTTGTCTACTTTGCCTTCAAAATTTATCCACAACCAAATTACTTCTCACCACCTCTGTTGTTTTCATCATGGTTCAAGCCTCCATCTTTAAAAAGAACAGCTTTATTGAGATACAATCCATATACCATATAATTCACCCATTGGATGTATAAAATTGAATGTTGTTTGGTATGTCTGCAATCTTTTAACCATTACCAACATCAATTTTAGAACATTTCATCAACCCAAGAGAAACCTATACCCTTTAGCAATAATCCAACTATTTGCCTATCTCCCTACCCCCTTGCAGCCTTAAACAACTATTAATCAACTTTTTGTCTCAACAGATTTGCATGTTTTGGACTTTTTCCACATAAATAGAGTCATACACTATGTGGTCTCCTGTCATTGGCTTATTTAAAACCCTTCTTCGGGAGCAACTGATCTCACAGAGTCACTGCACACAGATTTTCAAATATCTAACAGTTAACTTAAGTATCATGACTTATCACTTCTGAATCTTCCCCCTCTACTGTAACCTATCGCCAGCCGTGTTTGTGACTTAGTACAGTAAAGACATATTTCATAGCAGCATCTTTGTGTGCAATGAATCTGCGAGATCAGTTGCACCCGATGGAGGATTAATTTTGCAAAATGTTTTCAAGATTTATCCATGTTGTAGCATGTATCAGTACTTAAATTCTTTTTATGACTAACATTCCATTATATGGATATACCACATTTTGTTTATGCATTCATCAGTTGATGGACATTGGGGTTGTTTCCAATTTTTGACTGTTTTGAATAATGCTGCGATAAACATTTATGTACAAGTTTTTGTGTGGACATGTTTCTATTTCCCTTGGGTATATATATGCCTAGGAGTAGAATTGCTGGGTTATATGGTAACTTTGAGTTCAACCTTTTGAGGAATTGCCAGACTGCTTTCCAACTCCATCATTTTTTGCCTGAATTATTTCAATATCTTCCTAATTATTCTCCATACTTCAGTTTATTCTTAAACAATAGTGATTCTGCTATAACCTAATTCAGAAGACACTCATCAGTCTCAGATTAAGAGATAAAATCCTAGAAGCTCTAGATGATCTGGTCCCTCAATTACCCCCCTGACTTTATATCTTATTACTCTCCCCTGCATTCACTCTGTTGCAGTGACAATGGCCACTTCCCTATTCTTCTAATATACCAGGTACTCCTGCACCTCAGAATTTTTGCACTTGCTGTTCCTCAGCCTTAAATTTTCTTCTATCAGATACCTGCATGGCTGTTCCCTCACTTCCTTCTGCCTGTTGCTTAAATGTCACCTTCTCAAGGAGGACTTTCCTGGCCACCTTATTTTTTACCCCCAAACACATTATATCACTGCTTCTCTGCTTTTTTCCTTTGACATTTACAATCATCTTACATACTATATACTTTGCTTATCTAGTTTATCATCTATCCCCTGTACTAGAGTGAAAGTTCTATGAAGGCAGAGTTTTTTATCGTTTTGCTCATACTCACTACTTAGACCATGTCTATCTCATAGTAGGAATGCAACAAATACTTGAATGAATGAATGGTTAAGCGTATGAGCTTTGGATTCAGACAAACTTAGTTTGTTTTTCTTTAAATTATTTTTTATTATGAAATACACATTTTTTTAGAATTAGTTTCAGCTGTACAACACAGTGCAATAGTTATACTTTTTACACCTCGAAGTGACAACCACCCTCCCCCAATCCACCGCCCCATTTCCCCCCAATATCATACATATCTATCACAATTCCCTTGACTCCACTCCCACACTATACTCCACGTCCCAACTATATTCACTTATAGTTGACACAATATTATACAACTTCAGCTTCAGGTATACAGTGCAGTGATCAAGCCTCTTCCCCATCCATGATGTAAGACATGTGACCACCTGACACCCTACAAAATGTTCACAACATTATCAATTACATTCCTCGAACTGCCCCCCATGTCCCCATGGCAACACTACAGCTGCGTATTTATGCTGTCCAGCCCCCCAGACAAACTTAGTTTTAAATCTCAGCTCTGTCACTTACCAGTAGTATGACCTTGGGCAAGTTTCCTTGAGTCTCAATTTCTTGCATGACTCACAAGGCTGCTGTAACAATTTTAATGAGATAATCTATGTAAAGCCTTCAGTATAGTTCTTGGCATATAGAAAGTATAAGTGGCATATAAAAATAATAGTTATGAAATATTTTATAAAATATGTACTTGAAAACACAGAGGATGAATTCCTAAGACATGCCTTGGTTGAAGCTTGACACAGTGTCCTCGGATGTGTAAAATGGCAAAATTCCTAAACGAGCAAAGTAATAACAAAGATTCTTGGAGGTTATAAGGTATCTGGGAATCTTGTCCATTTCCCCAGCTTCAACACCCCTCTGAATGATCTTTAGAAGAAGACATGAGGCTTTCTCTGACTCCAGCTCTGTTTGAAGCCAATTCACCTTCACACAGTCCTTGCACACCCTGACCTGCCTCACCCATGATGCATGGAGACAAGCACCGCCACTATTGCCGTAGTGATCATCCTGTTATCAGAGGATCCCTGAGAGGGATCCGTTCAGAAAATGCTGTGAGCCTATGCTAGAATCTCATCAGGAGGCAGCATTAACTGACTTCTATGCCCAGCAACAACCCGTGAGGGCTCAGAGTAATTATTTTTGTGGCACTTAAGCGATGGTATGTGGGAGTGGTGATACCCTAGCACAGTGGCTCTCAAACTTGAGCCTGCGTCAGAATTTCATGGAGATCTTGAAAAACACAAATTATTGAGCCCCACCCCCAGAGGTTCTGATTCAGTAGGTCTGAACTAGGACCTAAGAATTTGCATTTGTAACAAGTTCCCAGATGATGTGATGTTGCTGTGGAGCTAGGGATCCCCTTTGAGAACTACTGCTCAAGTCCAATCATATAATCAATCCCTAAGCCTAAGAATCTGATTCAGTAGGCCTGGGTCCCAGTTCAGGAATCTCCATTTTAAGCAAGCACTCTAGGTAATTCTGATGCAGTTGTTCTGTGGACCAACCACACTTTGTGATGCCTGTATAGATGCCCAGGCACTGTCCCTGAAGACACTGGTTGAGTAATTTCTGGAATGGGACCTGAGAATCCATGTGTGGAACAATCCTTCAAGTCGCTCTGAGGCACAGTGAAGTTTGAAAGACATTGATTTATCCTGTCATCAGTTAGCTGTACTGATGAAACAGCTCTTACCTGTCCTTTGTAAGGCACAGGTGGGAGAATCAAAGGGGACAACGAATGTCCACATAAGTTAGTGAGAGCTTGTATGGAAAAGGCCTTTAAGAGACCTGCTTTTGTGAATAAGAGCTATTGTGCAGGTAGGAGAGCAGGGGGCAAAGACCAAGCAAGGTTTGCAAGGGAGACCAACTTTTGTTTGCCTGTCTAGAGCCACTCTGATAGCAGTATATGCAGGCAGACTTTTACTCATCTTTTAATACTTGGTCCTGAAGCATCTGCTGCCAGACAGTGACCTCAGTGGCTTCCCTAGTGCCAACTCAGTTACCCTTTGAACAACTCCTCATAAAGAATTCTGAGATGGTAGGGTCGAGAGGAACCTCAGATCATGCAACTTACTTTTCCCTCATGGCATTAGGGATATGGAGACTGAGTCCCAGAGAGAGTAATGGACTTGGGAGACAATAAAGCCCACACCTGTGCCAGAAAAGGCATCCTGCATATCATCTGATATTATAATAGCAGCTAGGGACTGTGCTAGGCATTTAAACATATTACCTCATGTAATAATCACAATAATCTCATGAACTAAGCACTAATATTATATCCCCATTTATACCTTCCCCTGCACCTTGAGACATAGAGAGGCTTTTGTACCTGAAAAGGCAAGTGTACATGTGTACCTCAGTAGAGGTTGCTACAAGGGCAGGAGCTGGAGAAAGCAATAGCCATGTAAACAATATCAGCACCCTGATTGGTCAGGGCTGTGAATTCCAGCCACCTAGCAACTATGTCTTGGGAGGAGGATTGGCAGCTATTTCATTACAGAAGCCTGGGAAGGAAAGGAGACAACATGGCTGCCCACCTGATAGCTGCGTATGTACAGTAAGGGAGAGAAGGGGTACAGACACAAAGAAGAGGACTTTCCGCTTCCCAGAAGCATGGAAGAGGCAGCTGTGAAATTGAGCATGTGCAGTTGGGACAGGGTTATTTTACAGGGGATCCCGGGGCCCAAGTAGCAAGATGACAGTGATACATTTGAGGGGTGGGGGCTTTGACATAGCTAGACAGTAGCTGGACTGTGAGTAGAGCTCAGGTCGGTCTGAAGCAAAAGCCTCTGCTCTTAACTTTTACATCAGCAGGTAAAAGCACAATTTAGTGTGCTTCTGAGTGACCTGGAGAGCTAGTTATAAATACGGGACTGTGGACCAAACCCAGAGAACTTCTGATCCAGAGGATTCTGGGTGGGGTTCAACCTGCCCCTCCAGGAGGTTCTGCTGCAGCTGGTCCATAGCCCATAACTTGAGATTTACTACCTTGGACATTCTAACATACCAACACCACTCCCAGGCCACAAAACAGCAGTCATCGTCAACACCCACACAAAGACAACACGCCTCTTGCCCTGCAGCCTGTGCCCTGCACCCAGAGGGCTTCAGCCCTGGTCACTACTACACTGTTCATCAGAAGGGTGCTGTACCTCAGAGTGTTCAGAACCAAATGCTCTGACTGAAGCCCTCAATTCATGGTCTTTTCCCTTTGGGTACAAAAAGGCATAAATTGATCACAGATGGCCCATATCAGTATTACTGATAACACATTAGTATTTCTTGAATTTTGTAATTCACACATGGTTTACAAAATACAAAAAGTTTAAGAAAGCACAAAATTAATTGGAGGGTCTTCTTTCTTACCTCCACTCCTTATTCCCTGTCATTCCCTCTAAAGCAAACCACTGGGTCAGCCGAGTGGCTCAATTTGTTAAGAGCTTGCTTGAGAGTTTGAGCTCTGAGCAACAGGGTCGCCGGTTCAATTCCTGGCCTGAGCTGAACTGCCGCTGAGCTGCCAACAGGTAGCAGGATGGCTCAGCTAAACAATAATAATAATAAATAAATAAAGCAAACCACCATCAATGGTATCTTGTGTATCTTTCCAATTGTTTTTCTTTATCAAGGACTGACTTTGGAGGGTGCTTTTCAAATCTACCTGTTTGCTGTGCCCAGGTCAATAATTAGAGTTAACAATGAGTGAGCCTTACATATGTGCCAGTGACTTTCTACCTATTATCTTATTTCATCCTCACAACAATCCTGTGAGATTAGGTACTATTATTATTCTCATTTTACAGATGAGAAAACTGAGGCTCAGAAAGAATAAGTAATTTACCCAAAGCCACACAGAAAATGCATGACAGAGCTAGGACCTAACTGTCTCTGAGTCCAGAGCCTACATGTTTAACCACTCAGCTCTACTGCTTCTTGGTGGTACATAACAACAGCTATAATAATTTATAGCATGTGCCAGGCACTGTCCTAATCACTTTGCATCCATTGCTTAATTTAACTCCTACAATAACCTGTCAAGGTAGGTATTATTTTTATCCCCATTTTATGGATAAGGAAGAAGAAGCACAGAGAGGTTAAGCAATTCACCCAAGACCACACAGCTGGTAACAAGTAAAGATGGGATATAAAGTGCGCAATGTGGTTTCCATGCCTGCGTGTGCAATGCTATGCCAACTCCTTAGGCAGAAGGAACACATAAGTAAGAGTCTAAATGCCTCAGACACACACCTGCTGAATTAACACATGACTGCTCCTGGTGTACCCTGTCCAGAACACCTCCTGTCTGAGCAACTTTGACAACCCCTTAATGCTTTCCTGCATACCCGGAATCCCCCACACTAAACTTCTGAAGCCAGCTGACACACCTACTGATCCACAGCGTCCAGCCCCATGACCCAGCTCACATCAGGGTAAGTACTTACAGACTGCTCTGCTCTAGCTCTGCCAGGCTATGGCCCTCTGGGTTTTCAATCCCATTATTGGCTTCTTGTGTAACCTCTGGACCTTAAACTTGGCTTTGGACCTGGGTCTTTCTAGTATCCCACCTTTATTTTTCTCCAATGGAACGTGCTGTGGCTGACCCACTGGGTTTGGTGGTCCAGATAGTCTCAATAGGAATGCCCACTCTTCCTCTAGCCCAGCAGAACTAAAGTTCAACCCCTTTTTCCTCTTCCCGGGTGGGTCAGCCTCAACCGCCAAACACCATGTAGTGGGGAGTGAAGCAGGTTGCCTCCAATCAGTTGCATTGCAGAGCTATCACCTGCGGTTTGGGGGGGAGGAAAAGGCTGATTTCTCTTGGCTGCTGCTCATTCTGGCAGCTAAGTTAGCCACAGATTGGCTAGAGCTGCTCCTCTGTGAGTGGTAATGCGTTGGGATGCAGCTGCCAAGGGATCTCCATCCCTACCCCTACGCCACCCTCTGGAGAAAAGAGGAAGTGATCTAAAAAAAAATGAAGGAAGGAAGGTTAAAAAAAAAAAAGGGAAAAAATCCTGAGAGTCTAAAACTGCAGCAATCTCTTGGTCCCTGCCCCAGCAATCCTAGTTTTGTGGAGGAGCCTGAAAGTGAGGCAGTTAAAAACAAAGAGGGGGTGCTTCTATAGCAGCTGTTCAGTTCCCTTTCAGGACATTCTGTGGATATCCTGATCCCCCTCCTCTAGTACCTACCTGCCTGTGAGGGGTTATCCAGGGCTGCAATCTACAGCCACCTGGCCCACAGATGCTCTAATGCAAGGCTTATTAACCTGACCTTCATAGATGAGGTTCATCCACAGAAAGGATCTGAGGACTTGAATGCAGAAAACACATCTTTGTCTTTACTAACCTCTCATTCATATGATGTCCCTTGCATGTGCAATTTAAAATGAAAACAAAACTACATTGTAAATGATTTTGCTGAAATTCCAGTGACATATTTCTAGATTTCCTGATTGCAAAATCCTGGAAAAAGTCTTTGAAGTTGAATTTTTCCAGTGTTCTTGATATGCATTTAGTCTACCTATCAAAAAGCCCAGTGTTGCCTGCTGGTAAAGGGGTAACCAAGCCAAATCCTGTGCTGGACCCCAACTGAAACCTATCTCCCCTCTCCCATGCCCTCCCGCCTCCAGTCCACAGTGTGCTGGACAGTGGCAAACTCCAGGACATCTGGTAACTACCTCCAGATTTATGGTCAGCAAAGGGGCTTTGGTTATCTCTGTGGACCCTGCCCCAGCCAATTCACATGGCTCAAGCCAGCCCCAGAATGAGTGGATGCCAGATTGTGATTCAGAAAATTAATAACCACTGAGGTGCACATGAGAGTCCACACAAGGCAATATGCAAATGTTCTGGCCAGATATAACGCCGCCCTGGAACCTTACCTCTTACCTTCACCATGACCCCTGGTCTTTGACCTCTCCTTCCCCCAGAGCCAAACTTCTACCATCCTCTGGGCATCTGAGACTGATACAGACAGCCCCTGACTTACGATGGTTTGACTTACAATTTTTTTTGAATTTATGATGTTGTGAAAGTGGTATACATTTAGTAGCAACCATACTTCAAATTTTTAATTTGGATCTTTTCCCAGACTAGCAATATGCAGTACAATACTCTCTCTTGATGTTGGACAGCGGCAGTGAGCTGCAACTCCCAGCCAGCCATGAGGATAAAAAACTGATACTCTACAGTGTATTCACTGTGTTTGGTGACTTTGCCCAATTGTAGGCTAATGTAAGTGTTCTGAGCATGATTAAGGTAGGCTAGGGCAAGCTATGATGTTTGTTTGGCAGGTTAGGTATGTTAAATGCATTTTTGACTAAGGATATTTTGAACTTATGATGGGCTTATTGGGATTTAACTCCATCATAAGTTGAGGAGCATCTGTACATCTTAGGATGTTGCTAGCAGTTGCTTCTATAATGTTTCCTGCATGGATTTCTGCCAGACTTCATCAGAACTTCTACCTCCCCAGCAGGGACTCAGTACTCTTTGTAAAAAGGAAAACCGAGGACTCTAGCTCTGCCAGGACTCTGCAGTGCCAGTTGTGACAAATTCCTGTAATTCCCAACCTCCTGGGTGAACCCCCAGGGAACCCAGGGGCAATGCAAAGTTAGCCTTACAGGTCACCTATACCCCTGATCAAATCCAGGAGAGTGACCAAAAATCTTCACCACTTTAGAACTGCTTCAAACAGGTCCTGAGTTTGATAATGGCCTGCAGCTTACACAATTCAGCTTTTCAAACAGCTGATGAACCAGATCCCATTAGACCCTCTGTATCCGAGCTTCACTGTTACTACCTCTGCACTCTAAGTCCTTGGTTCAGTCAGCCCCGGACCTTCCACAGCAGTATTTATACTGGTACATGAACATTTTACAAATGGAGAGTTCCTCGGCCTCTTTATATCTGTCCAGGGCATCTTCATGGAGTCAGGTAAGACGTTCACTAATCTGGAGGAGGATCCCCTCTAAACCCTTAAGGATATAAAGCCATTTCTGTCTTCTACTGGCTACTATTTTCGTTTTCTACACTTGCTGCCCCACTGCCACGATGTGCTGGGAAGCAAAGGAACAAATTCAGTTAGGATGAATGGTGCACTGGAGAGGCTGTAGCCTTCTATCACACAGACCTGGACAAGGCCTCCCTTAAGAGGGCTTGGATTGGTGTGTGTGCGTGTGTGTGCGGGGGTAGCAGGGTGGTAACTGGCCCATTCCGGTCTGGTGCCCGTAAGCCAGCTGGCTGATCCTGCCCCATGTGAGCCACTGTCTTTCACCAGAATGGAATGCCATCCCAAGCCTACGCTATGTTCATAGCCTAGGTGCCCTCTACCTTCTTACAGCTCTGGGCCTAACCTTATCTTAAAAATTGAAAAGTGCTTTGGGCCGGCTGAGTGGCGCGATGGTTAAGAACTGGCTTGGGACACCAGAGGGCCCCGGTTCAGATCCCACATATGAGGGCCAGTGACACTGCCCTCCACAGCTAAGATGCTGAACAACATCTCAACCTGGAGCTGGGCTGCCATGAATCGCCGGCAATGGCATAGGCTGCAGCCCCTGTGGCAGTGGGTTGCCATGGGCTACTGTGTGTAGCCAGCAGCCAGCGTGAGCGGCCAGCAGCCGCAGTGAGCGGCCGTCCAGAAGCCGGCGACTGGTCTGCCTTGGCCGGGAAGAGCGCAATGATGGTGCCAACTTGGGCCAGTGAAGCAACGTCCTCCACAACTAGACTGAAGAACGAAAGGACAGCAACTTGTCTGTTCCCCTTCCCCCAATTCCCCAGCATTGTTCCCCTACCCCCAATTCCCCAATAAAAATCTTTAAAAAAAATTGAAAAGTGCTTTAACAAATACTTTTCATGATCACTATGTGCCAAACACCGTTCAAAGCCCTTTACATATAACACATTATTTAACTGTTACAATTACTCTCTGTCATGGGTAATATTTTATCTTCCATTTAGAGATGAGGAAACTGAGGCACATAGAAGTAAATTAACTTGCTTGAGGTCAAACAGCTCATTAATGAGAGAGTCGGAATTCAGACCTAGGATGCCTGGCTCCACAGTCCATGGGTGTATTTACTAATGTTATACCCTGCTATGCCATGCAATGCCTCTGACTTCCCTTTTAAGTTCTAGTCCACAGTCCCCTCTTGCATGTCATTTGCTCCCACCCATTCTTGATAAATATCCTGTCTATTGCTGCCCAGCCACAAAAAATTCACCCAGTTAGAGTCCCAGGAGAACTGGTCATCCCCTCAGGTGTAGCCAAACTCTGTGGACAGGATCCAAAGACAGGTGAAGGACACTGAGGGGCTGAACTGGAAACCCTAGCAGTGGGGAAGGAGGAGAGGCAGAAGACACCAGAGACATTTCTGAAAACAAAATTGAGATTGTGAAGCATGAGAAAGAAGGGGCCAAAGATCATCTCCAGACTTCTTCAAAGTTCATCTCTTGGCTTGGGTGACTGAGGAGGTGGGTGGCAATGCCACTCACTGAGATGTGGGCACAGCAGGAAGAGCAGGTTGGCGGGGAAGGTAGTGATAACAGTTGGCATCCATGGTACATGCATCATTCAAGAAAGGAGACAGGCACTTATCAGTATGCTCACCTTACAGGCAAGGGCATGCAAGCCTCTGGGATGTGAGGTAACTTTCCCAAGGTAACACGGTATGTAGTAGGGCTGGTATTTGAAGGTCTGTGCTTTTAACCAGTTGAATGAAAGGTAATCTGTTTGTGTTCAGAACCCTTCCATTGCTCTGCCTGCTATTTCAATCTTGGTTATTGTCTGTCTTCATGCTTCCTTATATGCTGCCTTAATTTTGGCTTGGACTCTGGCCCTGGCTGCCTACTTGGCAATGGTTTCCAGTTTCTCTCTAATCTTCAGTGTCTGAATAGCTGCTCTCCCCCACTGTGGCCCTCTTCCACCCCTTTCCCTGCATGCCTCATCCAGACTCTGACTTACCCAAACTTACAGGTTTTAAGATCCTTCTCTATAGCCAAATCACTGCTGAGTCTCCAGCCCTGATTTCTTTTTTTTTCCAGACTTGCCCTGTAAAGGATGTCAGGGCTCAGACTCAGTTTCCCTCTTGAAACTTGGTGTCTGTGTCAGGAAATTATCTAATTTGATGGTCTGTAGGCATGTGACTGTGTGTAAGGCAGGGATTGGTTCCGCAAAGGGGGAACCCTACTGACATTTAGTGGGTAGAAGGCTAGAGGTCTTCAATATGCTGGACAGTCCCACACAGTGAAGAGTGCCTTGTATTCTGCCCAACTCTTGAATGCCATCCCCTACCCAGTTATTCATGTAAGGAAAAAAATCTGTTTATAATGATCTGTGACTAGAACATACCTCTGCTTTACACATAAACACAAAGTATTTTTTGCATGGTTTTATTGTAGTATATGCTAAAATTTCCAGGGATATGACTACCATGTAAATTGAAGAAAAATTGTACTTCGTTTTGTCCAGAACTCTCCCAAGAATTGTTGAACATTTCTGAAGATCAAGTTGCTGACAGTAACGCTGCTCATGGTAATTGAGTCACAAATGAAATGCCCTTGTATGGGTTTGCATCTGTAACATTTGCACTCATAGGGTTTCTACACATAGGTGCAAAGTTCTGCCTGTTTCCTTACATCTTCTAGTATGGTGTGGTCTAAACCTTTACAATGGATTCATGATGAATTACAAAAATACACACACGTACACACACACACACACACACACACACACACACATATATATATACACACACACACACACACACACATCTATATCATGGAAAGTTGTGGACAGTATTATGTAATACATTACATAATACTGTCCACAACTTTCCTTGTTTCATTTAAGGATAGTAATGTAGTTGGATTAAATTATTTGTTAAAAATGCAAGCACTTACTAAAGTGACCAATGCTGTTTCAAATTCTTTGTATATATATGTCTCATTTAATCCTCACAAAAACCAAATGAGATGGGGATTATTTTACTTTTATTTTGCAGATGAAGAAACTGAAACACAGAGAGGTTAAGTAATTTGCTCAAGCTTACACAACTAGCAAGTGCTAGAGCAATGATCTGAACCCAAATCTGTTTGACTCCAAATGCAATACACATTCAGCTGCTGGCTTATGCAGTAGATTATCTGTAACGTTTCTTATTGTTAAAACAGGCTCAGGATGATTCTAAGGGCAATATATTCCAAAATTATTTGAGGGTTCCTGTTAAAAATATAGATATCCCCAGGAGGGCTGGAAACACTCATGCATACATTTGGATATATTTGTTTAACACACATGGGGTCACTCAAATGATTTAAGTCAAAGTTAATGGTACCTTATTCCTTAATTGCTTCTTTTGTCCAATCTGATTGTATAATGCCTAAAAGAAGCTATGTGCTAACCATACTTTCCATATAAAATATAAAGTACATTGTACATCTGGACTATCGTGGAAAATCGCCACCCTATTAGCAACTAACCACATTAATAGGATTTGGTGACTACTAAGTGAGACATCCAAACCTTTATTGTCCTTAATTAACAAGATATATAGGGTGAAAATGCACACCCCATTCCTGTTTTATTCAGAGAAACTGGCCATTCATCTTGCTCCATGTAGATACAGCCTCAGTGGTCTTCTCCATGCCGCCATGCAGAACTGCAATCTCATGCTCAAGCATCTCTGAATTCTACCACTAGATGGCAGCGTTCTCCAAGCTTTGAGGAGCATAAAAGACCAGCTTTGTTTAATGCTCTTTTTCATGGGTCATAGGTCAAATTGACCATCTTTTCTGCCACCAGAAGAATGTCCAGATGTTTTCCATGCTGCAATTTCAGGAAAGGTAACTTGTGTTTGGCAACTTGTTGATATTTTGACAATAATTTTAAGTCTGCTCCGGTGCAGCTGGATCTCCCGTTTAGTTCAAATACTAATTGAACACATATCACAAGCACTGTGCTAGATGCTGGGCGTACAGAGATGAAGCCAAACAAGCTTGGCTTTTAAGAAAGGCACAGCCTAGTTGGGGAGACCGATGCCTAAACAAAAACAATTAGATGACAATACACTAATCACTGTGATGGGGGTAAGCCCAGGATGGGACACCCACCTCAATCGGAGGCTCAGGGAAACCCTTAAGGAACAGGTGACACCGAAAGCCAAATCTTGAAGAATGGGCAGGTATTAGCCAGGAAGAATGTGGGAGAGGGGATTTTAGGAAGAGGAAACAGGCTGAGCAGAAACCTCACAACAGCATGGTATGTGTTGGGGAACTAGGTGGGAGGTGTTGGGCACAGTGAGAGAACACAGTGTGAGGGGTGGGGGTAGGTGCAGGTAAAGTTAAGGAATGCAATAGTAATGGCATAACCAGGAACCAATATATAGAGTTGTCTGTCTGCTCTTCCCAACTATTATACTTCTTGAGACAAGAGCATCACCATTTTACCTTGAGAATGAAGAATCTCTCCATTTCTCACAATCCTGTTGTGCAGTTCAAAATTACATCGGCAAACATTTAATGAGCCTCTACAAAGTACTGATAACTGTGCCAAAAGCTACCACATGCATTGCCTTCTTTCATATCAGCAATAATTCTATGAGATGGATACTATAATGCTATTATTATCTTCATTTTACAGATGAGAAAACCTAAGTTCAGAGAGGTTAAATGACTTGCTCCTAATCACACAGCTAGGAGGTGCTGTAGCAGGGATTTGACTAGTGGAAGCATGTGTTAAGTACAGAGGAAGTATAGGAGAAAGAGGCAATCACTAATAATTTTAGTAGGCATGAGTTGAGAGTGACAAGGAAGACTTTCTGGCAGAGGTAATGCCTAAGCTGGGTGTAGCAAAATGAATAATAGTAATAATAATAGTAAGATACTTAATATTTTTGATTATGCACTATATGCTAGATTCTGTGCTGTTTTATAAATATCACCTTATTTAATCTTTACAACAGCCCTATTACTAGCCCCATTTACATATGAGGACACTGAGGCTCAGAGAAGTTAACCAACTTGCCCAAGGTCATTTAGTAAGTGGGGAAGGCTGGTGGAGCCAGGAGGCCTTGGGTGGGGACGTGAGTGGGGACATTTTAGGCAGAGGAAACAGCAGTAGGGCATCAATGGACAAGGAAAGTTTGGGAACTCAGAGAAACTTGGAATTGTTGGACTGTAAAGGGGGTACTAAGAGGACCGTTAGGCTGGAGAGGCCCATGGGAGCCATACTGTCAAAGGCCTTGGGTGCCCTGTAGGCAGCTTGGGCTTGATACACAAGAAGCAGGAGGTGGGAATGCACAGGAGAGTTGTAAGCAAGGAGAGACCTAATCCTACTGATTTCGATGATTGTCTTCCTTTTGTCAACTCTTTCAGGTAACTCCCCCTGCAACACAGACAACACCAAAGCTTGTACCTTTTCTAAATATACATAATGGTACTTCTTGCAGCTCCATTTCCAGATGCTCTCTATGACAGCTATGCTGTAAGCCAGTGATTCTTGCAGTAAGGTCCCTGAACCAGGAGCAGCAGCCTCAGCTGGAAACTTATTAGAAATGCAATTTCTCTGGCCCTGTCCAGGACCTACTAAACCAGCAACTCAGGAGGGAGGGCCTGGCAATTTGTGTTTTAACAAGCCTCCAGGTGATTTTGAGGCACACAAATGCTTGAAAACCACATCTTGCACTGTTGCTTTAAAATTGCTTCTATGTGTGATTTCTTTCCTCTCCCAACTCCTTAAGGTCAAGAACCATGCCTTCTTATTTTTTATCAACCTGCCTGTCACCTCCATCTCTTAACGCTGGCGCAGAACACCATGCATATCTCAGCTCTGGCACTGACTAGCTGTGTGTAAGTTCCTCATTCTTTTTATGCTTCAGTTTAATCATCTGTAAAATGGGAATAATAATAATACCTACTTCATTTGGTTAATGTATCAGAAGAATTAATGCAAATAGAGCTATTAGGACAGCTCTTCTTGACTCATATTAAGTGCTCAATTTTATATATTAGTAGCTGTATCTGGCATTCAATAAATACTTGTGAAGTGATTAAACAAGGGTAGTTTTAAACAGAGAGGAGACAATAAGAAAAGGACAACGGGATAGCAGGCTAGAGAAAAATGAGAAAAGAAAAACTGTTTCAGACAGATTCAACCCACTCATTCCAGGAGTCTGACTTTGCAGGGAGTCAGAGAGGGAGAAGGGGAAGGGAAAAAGAGGCAAAATAGGCCTGGTCCCATTATATGAAATGTCCACAAGAGGCAACTCTATAGAAACAGAAAGTAGACTGGTGGTTGCTACAGGTGTGGGGGTGGGGGTGGCAATGTGAATGCAGTATGACTGTTAGTGGGTATGAGGATTTCTTTGGGGGTGATGAAATTATTCTGTAATAGGTAATGGTGATGTTTGCACAATTCTGTGAACATACTAAAAACCATTGAATGGTATACTTAACGGTAAATTTTATGGTTTGTGAATTCTGTCTCAATTTTTTTTTAAACTGTTTGTAAAAACAAACAAATCATCAATATAAGAAGAGAAGTCAGGACCTTTGCTTTTTTCTCCTATTAAGCCCCAGGAAACTAGGCACAGAACAGGTGTAGAACTGAGACCAAGAAAGAAAGAGTCTTGTGGCTGGATTTTGTTCTAATTTATTTGCTTGCCACATAGGGGCACCCAATTCATTTCCTGCGTCATTATTTCTAAAGACATAAAAGACCTGACTTTTCATTAACACCCACCATACCAATGGCATAAAATTAAATTGCAAGAGAAGGGCATAACATCATTGTAATAAAAGTGCAACCCCAGCCTGGCACATAATGGGGTATCTCACAAACATGGACATCACATGATTGAGTTCAACATGGGTGAAAATATCAACCCCCCCCATCTTTTAAATAAGTCCCCAGGAACATAACATAGTCAAGCAGTCATGGAAGATCAAACTATATCCCCAAAGGTTCCAAACCACTTAATTTTCCTTCCCAGCTTTTAGAGTTTGCAAGAAAATCATCCAATGATTATTTTACTGAATGATAAAAGCAGCCTTATGTGTTTATAATACAGGATGGATGAATCAGAACTTAGAGACTTTTGAGTTTAAAATATATGCTCAACATTGTTAACTATGGAGGGGAGGCCACTGTATTTTATTAAAGATAGTCTAAACATGGCTGCTTTATAAAACCTCTCTGTGACAAGATTGCTTACTGCCAAGAGAGTTCTACCAGGAAAAATCTTAGACAAGAATCAAAATAAATAAGCATGAAGCAATGAATTTGGGCAAAAGTAATTTGAACCAAGGCAAAGAGGAGGATGTACAGTCTGGTGGTTAGAGGGAACAGACTAACAGACTAACTTTATTAGATCTTAAATCCTAAACCACACTAAAGAATATGAATCTGTATGGCATCAGGATTGAGCATGCGGAATCTATAATTAGGCTACCTGGGTTCAAATATTGACTCTGTTCTCCTGACTTTCCTCATACATTAGTCTATTGATTTATTTAATAGTACCTTCCACAATCTTTATTGTTATGACCTAATTCCCACTACATTATAAATTCTATTAATAAGGCAAGGGGCCATGTCTGGCTTGAAATATAGTAGGTACTCAATACCTTTTTGTAGAATTGACTCGAACCCTTACCTTCGTGCGCCTGAGCAACCTGCCTCACTAACAGTTGAGTTTTTTATTCTATCTGTCAATTGGAGATGGTGGCAATACCCATTTAATAGGGTTGTTCAGGGGAGTCTACATAAAAGTACAGTGTCCGGCATTTAGAAAGAGCTCAAAAAAGGCTTATAATTATAAAGGAGAATTTCTGTATAAGCAGTATGCAGATACTGGAAAAGGGAATTTAATAGGCTGGAATCCATTCTTCAAAAGTGACATTTTATTTGTTTACAAAATTATCTGAAACAACCCTAGAAGAGTGTTAATGCATAAATTCTAGGTCACAGATACTTTAGTGTTTTATATATTGTTCTCTATATCTTTATATGTGAGGGAATTTTTAAAAGATTTTTATTGGGGAATTGGGGGGATGGGAACAGTGCTGGGGAATTGGGGGAAGGGGAACAGACAAGTTGCTGTCGTTTTGTTCTTCAGTC
>NW_017731664.1:1090164-1101972 GCF_001890085.2 Hipposideros armiger | reverse complement strand
TGTGTGTGTGTGTGTGTGTGTGTGTGTGTGTATCACTTCTTTATACAATTGTCTATTGTTGGGCACTTATGTTGCATCCATATCTTGGCTATTGTAAATAGTGCTGCAGTGAACATATGGGTGCATATACCTTTTCAAATTAGTGTTTTGGATTTCTTCAAATAAATACCCAGATGTGGAATTCCTGTCATAAGGTATATCCATTTTTACTTTTCTGAGAACCTTCCAAATTGTTTTCCATAGCAGCTGCACCAATTTTCAATCCCACCAACAGTGCACAAGGGTTTCCTTTTCTCCATATCCTCACCAACACTTGCTTCTTGACAATGGCGATCCTGACAAGTGTGAGGTGATATCTCATTGTACTTTTAGTTTGCATTTCTATGATGAGTGACGTTGAGGAATTTTTCATATGTCTTTTGGCTATGTGTATGTATTCTATGGAGAAATGTCTATTCAAGTAGGCTGGCCATTTTGTAACTGGATTTTTTTTTGCTGTTGAGTTGTATGAGTTCTTTGTAAATTTTTAATAAATTTATCAACTCTATCATTGGCGAATATTTTCTCCCATCGAGTAGGCTGTCTTTTTGTTTTGTTGGTTGTTTCCTTTGTTGGGCAAAAAACTTTTAGTTTCATATAGTCCCATTTGTTTATTTTTTCTTTTGTTTCCCTTGCTGAGAAGATAGATCAGAGGAAATATTACTAAGAGCAATGTCAGAGAGTTTACTGCCTGTGTTTTCTTCTAGGAGTTCTATAGCTTTGGATTCTACATTTAAATCTTTAATCCATTGTTGAGTTTATTCTTCTATATGGTATAAGAAGGTGGTCCAGTTTTATTTTTTCCATGTATCTATCCAGGTATCCCAACACCATTTATTGAATAGACTTTCTTTACCCCAGTGTATGTTCTTGCCTCCTTTGCCATAGAAGAAATAACCATATAGGTGTGGATTTATTTCTGGATGTCTACTCTGTTCCATTGATCCATGTGTCTGTTTTTATGCCAGTACCATGCTATTTTGATTACTATAGCCTTGTAGTATAGTTTCATATCAGGTAGCATGATATCTCCAATTTTGTTCTTCTTTCTCAGGATTGCTGTGGCTATTCAGAGTCTTTTGGGGTTCCATAGAAATCTTAAGTTTATTTGTTCTAGTTTTGTGAAAAATGCCATTTTAAGTTTATTTATTCCAGTTCTGTGAAAAATGCCATTGGTATTTTGATAGGGATTACACCAAGTCTGTAAATTATTTTGGGTAGTATGGACATTTTAATTATGTTAATTTCTTCTATCCATGAGCATGGTATATACTTTTATTTATTTTTATCTTCAGTTTCTTTCTTCAATGTCTTATAGTTTTCCGAGTACACGTCTTGTACGTTCTTGATTAAATTTATTCCTAGGTATCTTTCTTTGGTTGCAGTTGTAAATATAATTGTTTCTTTTAAAAAATGTCTTATAGTTTTCAGTGTATAGGCCTTTTACATCCTTGGTTAAGTTTATTCCTAGGTATTTTATTCTTTATGTTGCATTTGCAAAAATAATTGCTTTTTTTGGGCCAGCCTAGTGGCGCGATGGTTAAGAACTCGCTTGGGATGCCAGAGGGCCCTGGTTTGGATCCCACATATGAGGGCCAGTGACACTGCCCTCCACAGCTAAGATGCTGAACAACAGCTCAACCTGGAGCTGGGCTGCCGTGAGTCAACTGCGGCGTAGGCTGCAGTCCCTGTGGCAGTGGGTTGCCATGGGCGACCGTATATAGCCAGCAGCCAGCGTGAGTGACCAGCAGCCACAGTGAGCGGCCATCCAGAAGCCAGCGACTGATCTGCCTCACCAGGGAAGAGCGCAATGAGGGTGCCAACTTGGGCCAGTGAAGCAACATCCTCCACAACTAGATTGAAGAACAAAACGACAGCAACTTGTCTGTTCCCCTTCCCCCAATTCCCCAGCACTGTTCCCATCCCCCCAATTCCCCAATAAAAATCTGAAAAAAAAAATAAATTGCTTTTTTCTAAATTTCTTTTTCTGAGGTTTCATTGTGAGTGTATAAGACTGCAATGGAGTTTTGTATGTTGATTTTATAGCCAGCAACTTTACTGTATTCGTTTATTGTTTCTAATAGCTTTGTGGTGGAGTCTTTAGTGTTTTCTATATATAGCATCATGTCATCTGCAAAAAGTGACAATTGAACTTCTTCATTCCCAATTCAGATGCCTGTTACTGCTTTCTCTTGCCTGATTGTTCTGGCTAGGACTTCCAATACTATGTTAAAAAGCAGAGATGATGGGAACAGCCCTGTCGTGTTCCTGAATGTACAGCAAAGGGCTTCAATTTTTCACTGTTAAGTATGATATTGGCTGAGGGTTTGTCATATATGGCCTTTATTATGTTAAGGTACTTTCCTTCTATATCCATTTTATGAGGTGTTTTTTATCATAAATGGATATTGTATTTTTTCAAATGCTTTTTCTGCATCTATTGATATATTCTTTTTTTAAAAAGCATTTTATTGGGGAATCGGGGGAAGGGGAACAGACAAGTTGCTGTCCTTTTGTTCTTCAGTCTGGTTGTGGAGGACGTTGCTTCCCTAGCCCATGTTGGTGTTATCATTGTGCTCTTCCTGGCTGAGGCAGGTCGGTCACTGGCCACCAGATGGTCACTCACAGTAGCCCTTGGCAGCTCACCCTGGCTGCCTGCTGCTCACGTTGGCTGTCGGCCACTCACCATAGCCCATGGCAGCCCACTGCAGCAGGGGCTGCAGCCTATGCTGTTGCCAGTGACTCACGGCAGCCCAACTCCAGGTTGAGCTGTTGTTCACCATCTTAGCTGTAGAAGGCGCAGTGTCACTGGCCCTCATATGTGGGATCCGAACCGGGGCCCCCCTGCTCAGAGCTGGCATCCCAAGCCAGCTCCTAACCAAAGCGCCACTCAGCCAGCCCTCTATTGATATATTCTTAAAGTCTCTTTCTGATAGTTTGTTATTGGTGTATAAAAATGAAACTAATTTTTCAATATTAATTTTGTATCCCACCATTGTACTGAATTCATGTATCAGTTCTAATCATTTTTGGTGGAATCTTTGGAGTTCTATACATATATATAGTATCATGTCACCTGCAAATTAAGACAGTTTTACTTCTTTCCAGTTTTGGATGCCTTTTATTTCTTTTTCTTGTCTGATTGTTGTGGCTAGGACTTTCAATACTATCTTGAATAAAAATGGTGAAAGTGGCTATCCTTGTCCTGCTCCTAATCTTAAAAAAAACCCTTTTACCTTTTCAGCATTGAGTATGACATTGGCTGTGGGTTTCTTGTACCGGGGGTGCAAAAAAATGTATACACATGACTTGTATTCATCTTTTGTTATTGGTTTATATTGAGTATTACAATTTTAACACAGTTTTTTCCTTTCTTACAAAATGAAAAACTACAAAAGACTATTAGGCTTTTCATAGTAGTCTATGATTGATAGTCAGGAAAATGATGGGATACCTAATTCTAATGCTTCTGTTTAATCTGGAACTATACTTAAGTTGTAGTGTTTTGGCAGGGTTACATTTATGTTCCTGTTATCATTGCATTTGGACAAATGGCTTAAAAATCAAATACAGAGGGTTCCAAAAAATTTATACACATTTTCAGAAAGGAAAAAACTATATTAAAATTGTAGTAATATATGCCGATAACAAAAGATGAATACAAGTAATGTTTGACTTCTGCAATTACAAGAGGTACTCAAAGTGGTTACCATCAGCGTCCAGACACTTCTGATTATGGCAAACTAGTACTTGAGCAACATTGACCACCATGTCCACTTGTATGCATGTGAGATATATATCTCTCACATTTTCTTTGTGTATTCATGACATTTTCTTTATCTATTCATCTGACAGACATTTAGTTTGCTTTCATATCTTCACTATTGTGAATAGTGCTGCAAAGAACATGGGAGTGCAGATATATCTTTGAGATACTGATTTCATTTCCTTCAGATATATGCCCAGAAGTGGGCTTTCTGGATTATATAGTAGTTCTATTTTTAATTTTTTGAGGATTCTTTATACTGTTTCTCAAAATGGCTGTATCAATTTACATTCCCATCAAATGTGCATAAGCACATTCCCTTTTCTCCTCATCCTTGCCAATAATTATCTCTTGTCTTTTTTATAATAGCCATCCTAACAGGTATAGGTGATCTCTCATTGTAGTTTGATTTGCATTTCTCTGTTGGTTAATGATGTTGAGTATCTTTTCATGTACCTGTGGTTATTTGTATGTCTTCTTTGGAAAAATGTCTATTCAGGTCTTCTGCCCATTTTTAGATTGGATTATTTGGGTGTTTTTTTGCCATTGAATTGTATGAGTTCCTTATATATTTTAGATGTTTTGGGTGTGACACAGTGTGAGTTCTGAGGCTAAATCAGAAAAGTTTATTTTCATTTCTATGTTTCTTGCTGGAACATTTATTCTTGGAGCCCTAAAGCCACCATATAAGACGTCTGACCATCCTGAAGCCACTGGACATTGAGAAAGCCAGTCATGTGGACAGACCACATGTAGGTACTTTGATGAACACTTCTAGTCTTTGAGTCCTCCCATCCCAGGCATCAGGCATGTGAATGAACAAAACTTTAGATGATTCCAACCCCCTGACAATCAAGTGTTCCCAGTGAAGGTGCCTGACATCACAGAGCAGAGAAAGCTCTCCCCATGGTGCCTCTTCTAAATCCCTGACCTGCTTATTCCATGAGCATAAAATCATGGATATTTTAAGCTGCTAAATTGGGTGGCAATTTGTAACAATATGTTTGAAATATTTCATTTTTTTCCAGTTTGCATTTATTTCTGAAATTGAGACATAATTGACATATAGCATTATATCAGTTTCAGGTACACAGCATAATGATTCAATATTTGTATATATTGCAAAATAAACAGCATAATAAGTCTAGTTAATATACATCACTGTACATAGTTACAAATTTGTTTTATGGTGAGAACTTTTAAGATTTATTCTCTTAGCAAGTTTCAAATATTCACTACAGTATTATTAATTGTAGCCATCATGCTGTACATTACATACACATGACTTATTTATTTTGCAACTGGAAGTTTGTCCCTTTTGACCTCTTTGACCCATTTTGACAACCCCAGCCTCCTGCCTCTGGCAACCACCAATCTGTTCTTTGTATGTATGAACTAAGGTGCTTTTTGTTTTCTTAATATTTCATAATTTAAAAGAAAGATCACTAAAAGGACCAGTCCCCCCTCTCATGCTACTACCCCCAATTCAGATTTGGGCAAGAGTTAAGATATCCTTCAAGAGTAGGTAGCCATGTCATGATGCCATCTCCAAAACCCATC
Source organism: Hipposideros armiger (assembly GCF_001890085.2). Lineage (NCBI taxonomy): Eukaryota > Metazoa > Chordata > Mammalia > Chiroptera > Hipposideridae > Hipposideros > Hipposideros armiger. The sequence continues at coordinate 1,096,607 of NW_017731664.1, read as the reverse complement.
TTCTCATTCTAATGTCTAGAATATCCCCAATCAAGATTTTTTTGAAGGTGGATTTACTTCCAAGAGTCCACGATTAAAAAAATAATAATCCTCCCAAATTAATGGAGGTGGCAGACAAGAAAGGACCACATTCATGGAGGTGGGGGACAAGAAAGACCACATTTGACCTGGGCATTGTATTCACAAAATGTTTCATCTTTAGACCTATAAAGTTATTGCTAAATAAGTTTCTCGATATACAGTGTACAGTGATGTGACAAAAAGAAGATATTCATCATATAACTTTCAACTTCTGTCTCATCACCAGGCCCACTGCCTATACTACACTGTGAATTATTATTTTTTTATAAATCTGGCAATTATCTTGTGACTAGCACAATTATATTATAGAACATTGCCATGTGTGGTTGAATATTTAAATTCGAATTGAGCTATAGATTATGAGTGACTCATGATCGTCGGCCAAATCCCTAATCAGCATAATAGTCTCTGTTATATCAAAAATCCTGTGACATTATTTAGCTGCAAAAAAATCCAGACTTTTGCACCAGTCAAAAAATATATTAGTCATTAACTCAGTGAGCAGATAGAAACAAATTAATGCATTTTTCTGTTTTAGTTCAAAATGTAATTTTATGCCATATAAGCACTGAAAATATAGCACAATTTGAGTAACCTGTTGGTATTTAAAACCTGTATGTACGGAGAGTCTTAGTACCTGGAAATGGTCCCCATGAGTCTGTCTCTCTGAGAAGCCCCAGATGATTCTAAAAGGTATAATTTTGGGAAGTGTGGGAGATGAAGTTTAATAATGGAGTTTTAGAGAAATTATCTTTGAAATCCTTTCTAACCTTGAGGTCTAGTGAGCATATGACCCAATAAGGCCCCCTGAGGGAGAAATGTGGGTCCCTGGAAGGGGAAGAACTAGAGATTAAAAAACCTCTTCTGTGGAATATTTCTCTCTCCAAGTTTTGCCTGGGTCTTCCAGAGGGAGGGGATCCAGAATGCTGGGATAGGCTGGGTCAGCCTTTCCTGAATGCGGATGTCCTGATGCAAAATTGAACTTCCTCTGTGATTCCAGACAGGGTAGCAGCACACAGGGTTACCATGACTACTGCTCTATTGCACAAGCAATACATGCTCTGATGCCAGGAAAGGGTGTGTGCCAGACTATGGCCAGCCCTTTCCTGCAACTCTAACTTGGTCCCCAAATATCCTTAATCCAGGGGGCAGTGCCGACCAGCAGAGGGCTCTACATGGCCTGCTGCTCTGAGGGACCTCGGCAGCAGCGGCAGCAGCGGCAACTTTGTGTCCTAGGAGGGAGAGCAATTGCTTCCTGAGAGAACAAACAGCTCTTCCACGTTTCGGTGGGAGAGAGCTCTCCCCAAAAATGGGTGGCTTTGTGGTCTCTGACTCCACCTCTCCCAAGGATTGCTACATAGGGGCTAACCTCTTCTATATGCCCTTCTTTCCTCTCATCTGTGTTCTTCCTCTTCTCTCTGTTCTTCCCTGCATCTTTTGCCCTCATCCCATCTTTCTTCTTTTTTCTTATCTCTTTTATTCTCCCTCCCCCAGCTTCTCCTCCATCTCTTGGCTTCCCACAACCCCCACCTCATTTTCCTATTTTATTGCCATGTATTTGATCCGTCTCTCTTTTTTCCTTCTTTTTTTATCCGTTTCCTTTTCTCCTGCTTGCTCGTTTCCTCTCTTGTTCTCTGATAACTTTTTTCTCTTTTTTTCCTTTCTGATCTCTGAGCTCAGCTTTAGCTGCAATTCTGTATCCAGAGGTTGCAAACTGGTGACTTGTGTCCAAATTCAGCCCATAGTTGGGTTTTGTTTGGCCCACAGGGTGGTGTTTTTTCCTAACAATTCTTTTTTTGCTAACATTAAACAACCATGAGACTTCCTTTAAAAATCTGGATTTTGAACATTACTTGAAAAACAGAGTACCTTGTAAACTTGTCCCATAGTCTTACAAGGCAACAATCAGCCAGAGCTGAGTTGGGCAGCCTCTGACATGGCAGGTACTCTTTAGTGTGTCACAGGCCCAGTAAGCCTCTTCCCCCCATATATGCTACCTGGTTGGCCCCTGTCAGTATACGGATTTCAGTTCCCTTCTCCTGTCATCTTTTTTCTCATGGCTTCTGTTGGGAGGCAGTAAACCCACTGGTTAAGCTCCCAACCTTTAAGGTCACTCAGATCTAGGGTCAACTTTCATTTACTCAAGCTGGGTGACCTCAGACAAATCTCTCAAGTTCTCTGAACCTCACTGTCTTCATCTGTAAAATATGGGCCTATTAATACATTAATGCCTCTCTCATGGGTTTATTGGGGGAAATCAAATGTACAGTAAGCTCTCAATACTGTAATCTGAGTTCTCCCCTCTATCCAGGATAGTGTGATTCCCTAGGAACCCTTTAAAATTTATATTGTGAAATAGTTAAGATATACAAAAGGTATGTACATGTGTACCTTATTATTTAACCACCACCCAGCTTAAGCAAACAAATACAACCAGTACAGTTGCCACACCCTGTGTGCTTCTCTCTGATCACACTCTCTCCTTTTTCTCCACAGGTTACCTCCAATTTACCTCCTAAATTAGGTGATTATCATCCCATGGATTTCTTTATTCTTTTACTACATATATATGTAGCAGCAGGAACCCTTCTAAGGGCTTTGCTATGTCCCTAGTAGCCGGTTTGTGCCATTGGGCAGAGGTGACAGAAAGCAAAGGTTTTGGTGATTCTTTGGGGGCAGACAGCTTTCAGCTTCATGCAGAGTCTACATGCTGTAGGCTACCAACAGTTAGCAGACAGTGTGGCGGTTAACAGAATGGATACTGCAGCCACACTGACTGGTTCTGAATTCCAATGCTGTACTTCCTGTATATATAGCCTTGTAAAGTCTTTAGAATGGCATGTGACAGATAATAAGTGCTCAATAAATGCAAGTTTATTGGTTAGTAATAATATAGACACTCGCTAGATAATAAAGATGAAAGCCTACTTACTTTAACATAAACAAAGAGAGGCTTTAACTAGATAATCAGTGGTCTCTATGACTCCAAATGGGAAGAGAAATTTCATGGATCTGGGTGAAATTGACCTACAGTAAAAGTAGCTTGGGGCCTGCCTTACTCCACTTGTTACCTTGCAAGGTGTTTTATTCTTGCAACAGAATTTTTGTAGACCCCTTCAGATTTCCTTCTAATGGTATGATCCTGATAAGAGCTTGTAGATTGTGATATAAAAATATAATGCTGTGATAATGTCTATGCAATTATAACAGAGCAAGCTTTGGCCCATCACCTCTCCCTCTCCTGGAAAAAGTGCCAACCACAAAGAACAACAACAATAGAAACAAAGAATTCATCCTAATTTATTGCTGTGCACTTTGAGGTTTGATTCTGGGGCCCTGTAAGTATGGTGATGCCACTAATATATATGAGAACGTTGATGTGGGGAAGGAACTTAGAGTAGAAGAAGGCCCTAAGTTTAGATACTTAAAGCTGAAAATGATGATGGACTATGTGAATGGGAATGTTCTCTAAACAACCCTGTAAAGTAGGAGAGCAATTTTTCCATTTGCTAATTGAGCAAATAAAGGTCCAGACAAATAAAGTTATTTGCTCAAAATAAATAACAATGGTTCTTCAATCTTAGTTTGTATCAATTGGTCTTGATAGGGCCCAGAGACCTGCATTTTAAATAATCTATCAATCAACTATGTTATAGGTGGTCTTTGCATAGAGCATGCTTTGAAAATTTCTAACACATGTTGTACGGTAGTTTCATGTGCGGAAGACAGTAGGGTTCTAGGATGAGGCAAAGAATAGGGGATCAAAGACAAATCTGGCTAGATCCTCACACATATTTGCAGGGGAGCAGCCCAGACCAGCTAGACCTTTGTTTGATAAGTTGGTCCAGTCCCTTCCTTCCATTCCAATTCCATCTCCTCTGGCCTGACTGAGTAATAACTCATATATTTCCTGCACTGTTATATTATCATCTCATATTTGGTTGTTGATATGTGGCTTGGAGGATCTGAGGACCAGTCAATATTTGGGCATAGGGGAGTGTTTTGTGCATTGGGATAGGGCATTTGTGATGGAGATGGAGATGAGGGCTCCAAGTTTTTCATTGAGATTTCACAGTACAACAGACTCAAAGTTTGCCACTTTGAGAGATATTGGTCTAGGACATGGTGTGAAAGATCAGTACTGTAGATGTACATTTCAGAGATATTAGCATAGATGATATGTTATACCACCACTGCACGAATGGACTTGGCAATTATGCTGTTTATTTTTCAAGATGGACAAGTGATCTGAATAATTCAGGTCATCCACATGACTGCATGAACTACATAATTGCCAAATCACCATCTCACTTTGGATTATTGTAAACATGGTTCAAGTTACCATTTGGGAACCTGGCCTTGGGAAAAAACAAGTGATAAGTGAAAAGATCCAGATAAAATGAGCTGTGCTTGAAAAGCCATAGAACTGAGGACTACTTAGAGATTGTAAAATCGAAGGAACACTTGGCCAAACTAGGTGTAGACTGGGGGAGAACATCTTGAAGCTGTTTAAATTTCTGGAGGGATCAATAAAAACCAAGTCCTCCTCTTTCCTATAATCCACAAACAAGAGATTACTCAATGAAACTAATGGCAAATAGACATGGAACAAGCAAAACGGATTATGTCTTCCTGTAGTGTGTCACCCCTCTGTGAAAGTCACTACAGAAGTCACTACAAAAAGTTGCAAATGGAAATGTCGGGACCATACCTTAAAAGTGGATAGGAGGATTACATCACAGAAATGGTAGTGTCAGGTGAGCCTCTTGAAATCTCCCCTGGAATTTACAACAAATTGAGCAGCTATAATTCCACAAAGAACTCCCTGCACAGCAGAGAAACAAGACTAAGAGGGACACAACTGAAATCATCTAAAAGTGGGCAAATTGGACAAGTGGGGGAGCAGGGAAGGAGGAAGAGTGGAGATGCGGGCCACGCAGGATCACAGGACAGACACAAACTGAGCTCTAAATTCTAAGCTCCCTGCATTCTGGAGCTACAGCAGCCACAGGAAAGGGACTCCCTGCATGGCACGCAAACAAGCCTAAGAGACACGCAGTTGGAATCACCTAAAGGTGGGCAAATTGCATAAGTGGGGGAGGAGGGATGGAAAAAGTGTTGAGACATGGGCCACAGGACACAGACTGATCTCCGAGCTGCCTGCATTCCAGAGCTACAGCAGTCACGGGAGAGAGAAGAATTTGAACTGCTAGCACTCCCCTTATGGCCCACAGTCCTGCCTGAGGGATCAGCATATAACATGGCTGAACCCAGTGCTCACGGCAGAGACCTCAGAGCAAAGACTGAGGAAAGAAGGGTGAGAATGGTGGGTTAAGCCCTCACTGCCAAGCAGAGGACAAAAGACATAGGCATACAGCCTAGCCAACCCCTCCTCTCCCTCCCAGAGCTCACCTCATCCCTACTCTCACAGTGCTAGAAGCAGAATGGCACCAGTGTCAGATCAAAAGAATAGACTATTTACAGCTCTGAGGGCTACAGCTCTGCAGCAGCAAACTTGCAGCCCAGATAGTTCCTGTGAATGGAAGGAACCTTGAGTGCAAGATAACTGTGCTGGTCATCGTTGCCATTGCTCAGAGCCACCTCTCACAACCCACCATGCCTCTGCCCCCACCTATCCGGGCACATGCCTACATGAATAAACAGATCCGCTGAAACACACAGGCTCTGAACTTGTTTGCAGAAAGAGGTTTGCTACTCAGAAGCTCTCCACATCTCTCCACAGTGGCAGTGCCTTGAGACCCAGGTGACCTGCTCACAGAGGAGAAGCCCATCTTCCAGGGAACCACCCTCCCTGGAAGTCAGAACAGTGCAAGACAAAATATAACACTACACTGTGAGAGAGAATAAAACACTGCAGTGGGAGAGAAAATAAATATTCCACCAAAATCGATTGGAAAGCAAAATAAAGACCTCTTCCTATCAACCTGTTGTAAACCCACTCCTGTAGATAACTAGGAAGATAAAATAATTCATTAATTACCATGAATAACCAAGATAACAAGGCAGCTCAGAAAGAAAATGAAAAGCCTCTAGAAAATGAATTTAAAGACAAGGACATATATGACTTAAATGACAGATAATTTAAATTGCAGCTCTGAAAAACACCCAATGAGATTCAAGACAACAGAAAAAAGCAGCTTAATGAGCTCAGAACACAATCACAGAATAAAATGAACATTTTACCAAGAGCTTAAAATGAAAAAAAAACACAAACCACCCAGATAGAATTACTGGAGATTAAGGACTCAATAAAAGAAATTAAAAATGAAATAGCTGGAGGCCAGCTGAGTGGCTCAGTTGGTTAAGAGCTCGCTCAAGAGTTTGAGCTCTGAGCAACAGCG
>NW_017731664.1:1082020-1089434 GCF_001890085.2 Hipposideros armiger | reverse complement strand
AATAATCACAATACCAACATGGGCCAGTGAAGTGACGTCCTCCACAACTAGACTGAAGAACAAAAGGACAGCAACTTGTCTGTTCCCCTTCCCCAAGTACCCAACGCTGTTCCCTCACCCAATTCCCCAATAAAATCTTTTTTAAAATAAAAATAAAGAAATGACAAAGGAAGAATCCTCAAGGCAAGCAGGGAAAAAAAGACAGTAACTTACAAAAGAAAGCCCAATAGATTATCATCAGATTTTTCAGCACAAACTCTACAAGCCAGCAGGGAGTAGAATCAAATATTCAAACTATTGAAAGAAACAAACTATGACACAAGAATAATATTTCCAGCAAAGATATCCTTTAGAAATGAAGGAGGAATAAAGACCTTTTCAGACATACAGAAGCTGAGGGAATTTTCTAACACATGACCTGCACTACAAGAAATACTGAAGGAGGCTATTTGACCTGAAATATGAAAGAGAAAGAATACAAAACCAGGAGTAGTATTACAAACAGACAGACAGAAGCAGGAAATGGCAACCCCAGCACCAAATAACACACTATACACTTAAACATAACATACAGGGTGAAGAAGAAAAAAAAATCGAAAAAAACAGGAAAAAGAAAACTTACTACTGCAATGCAGAAATTAACTTGTGGCATAAATAGGGATAATTTGGGGCAACAAAAACATAAAAGGAGAGAAGTAAAGGTCTGAACTGGCAAAGGGGAATGGAGAGCGGAAGCATGCTGAAGAAAATGAAATACTCGAAATATGAAACTTACTTTTACATAAACTTAATTGTAAGCACTCAGGAAAAATCCACAACTGAAATATATAACAGAAAAGAAGAAACAGAGGGAAAAATCATAGAATACAACCACTCTGAAATAATAGACAGCAATAAAGAGGCAAAGTAACAATGGAGACACTGTCCTACCAGAAAACAAAAGATAGAACGATAGGAAATCCTCATATATCAATAATCACACTAAATGTAAATGGACTGAACTCACCAAGAAAAAGGCACAGAGTAGCAGATTGGATAAAAAAACTAAACCCAACCATATGCTGCCTCTAAGAGACACATCTCAGCTACAAGGACAAATATAGACTCAAAGTGCAAAGATGGAATTTGACACTCCAAGCAAATAGTATTCAGAGAAAAGCATGCATATCTATACTGACATCATATGAAACAGGCTTCAGGATAAAAAAGGTAACACGAGACAAAGATGGACATTTCATAATGATAAAGGGGACTATACAAGAAATCAATATTTATGCACCCAATCAGGGAGCACCAAAATATACAAAGCAACTACTCTCAGAACTAACGGGATAAATTGACCAAAACACAATTATAGTAGGGGACCTAAATACATCATTGACAGCTATTGATAGATCATCCAAACAGAAAATAAATGAAGAAATATCAGCCCTAAATGACACATTAGATGAAATGGACATAATTGACATTTATAGAGCACTACATCCTAGAACATCACACTATACATTATTTTTCTAGTGTACATGGAACAGTCTCAAGGATAGACCATATAGTGGGACATAAAACTAGCATCAGAAAATTTAAGAAGATTTAAGTCATACCAAGCTTATTCTCTGATCACAAGGCTGTGAAATGGATATTACCTGCAAAAAGGAACCTGAAATTCCACATATATGTGGAGATTAAAAAGCATACTTTTGAAGAATGACGGGGTCAAAGAAGAAATAAGGGGAGAGATCAAAAGATACATAGAATCAGATGAAAATGAAAATGCATCCTACCAAAAATTTTGGGATGCAGTGAAGGCAGTTTTAAGATAGAAATTTATATCATGATAGGCCTATCTCAAGAAAGAAGAAAGATGCCTGATAATCTGATGTTGAACCTTAAAGAAATAGAAAAAGAAGAACAAATAAAACCCAAAGAAGGAATGAAATAATAAAAAACAGTGTAGAACTAAAACAAATAGAGAACAAAAGACAATAGAAAAAAACTAATGCAACAAAGAGCTGATTCTTTGAAAAGATTAACAAAATTGACAAACCCTTGACTAGCCTCAATAAGATAAAAAGAGAAAAGACACAAATAAACAAAATTAGAAATGAAAGAGGGGAAGTTATCATGGATGCCACAGAAATACAAAGGATCATCCAAATATACTATGAAGAATATATGCCACCAAATTCAATAACCTAGAAGAAATGGACATGTTCTTAGAAACATATAGCTTTCCTAAGCTGAATCAAGAAGAACTGGAAAATCTAAATATATCGAACAACAGTAAGGAAATTGAATCAGTCATCTGAAACCTTCCCAAAAGCAAAACTCCAGGGCCAGATGGCTTCACTAGTGAATTCTACCAAACATTCAAACAGGATCTAATACTTGTCCTACTCAAATTCTTCCAAAAATTGAAGAAAAGACAATACTCCATAACTCAATTGGCAAGACCAACATTATGCTGACACCAAAACCTAGTAAGGATGATACAAAAAAAGAAAATTACAGACCAATATCTCTGATGAATACAGATGTAAAAATCCTAAACAAAATTATAGCAAATCGAATGCAACAATGCATTAAAAAGATTATGCATCACAACCAAGTGAGGTTCATCCCAGGGGCACAAAGATGCTTCAACATATGCAAATCGATCCATGTGATGCACCACAAAAACAAAATAAAGGAGAAAAATCATATGATTATATCGATAGATGCAGAAAAAGAGTTTGACATGATGTGACATACATTTATGAATGTAACACTTAACAAAATGGATATAGAAGGAAAATACCTTAACATAATAAAGGCCATATATGACAAGCCAGCAGCTGATATCATAATTAACAGTAAAAAACTGAAGCCCTTTGCTCTATGTTCAGGAACAAGACAGGGCTGTCCCATATCACCTCTGCTTTTCAACATAGTATTGGAAGTTCTAACCAGAGCAATCAGGCAAGAGAAAGGAATAAAAAGCATCTGAATTGGGAATTAAAAAGTTAAAATGTCACTTTTTGCAGATGACATGATGCTATATAGAAAACCCTAAAGACTCTACAAAAATGTTATTAGAAAGCATAAACAAATACAGTAAAGTTGCCAGCTACAAAATCAATGTACAAAAGTACATTGTATTCCTATATACTAACATGAAACTTCAGAAAAAAAATTAAACAAAAACAATTATTTTTGCAGATGCAGCCAAAAGAATAAAATACCTAGGAATTAACTTTACCAAGGCTGTGAAAGCCCTATACACTGAAAACTATCAGACATTTTTAAAATAAATTGAAAAAGACACAAAGAAATGAAAAGACATTTCATGTTCATGGATTGGAAGAATCAACATAGTTGAAATGGCCATATTACCCAAAGCAATATACAGATTAAATGCCATCCCTGTCAAAATCTCAAAGGCGCTTTTTAAAGAAATATAACAAAAATGTATCAGATTTGTATGGAACATGGAAAGACCTTGAATAGCCAAAGCAATCCTAAGAAAAAGGAATAATGCTAGAGGTATCACACTCCCTGACCTCAGCTTTAACTAAAGAGCAACAATAATCAAAACAGTATGGTACCAGCCAAAAAAACAGACATACAGACCAATGCAATAGAATGGAGAACCCTGAAATAAACCCACATAAATAGGGACAAGTAATTTTTGACAAAGGTGTCAAAAACATACAATGGAGAAAAGACAGTCTCTTCAATAAATGGTGCTGGGAGAATTGGAAAGCCACAGGCAAAGAATGAAACTAGACTTCTATCTGTCACCATGTACCAAAATTAACTCAAAATGGATCAAAGGCCTAAACATAAGACCTGAAACAAGAAACTGCACAGAAGAAAACATAGGTACTAAACTTATGGACCTTGGGTTCAAAGAGAATTTTATGAATTTGACCTCAAAGGGAAGGGAAGTAAAAGCTAAAATAAATGAATGGGACTATATCAAACTGTAAAGCTTCTGTACAGCAAAATAAACCACTGACAAAATAAAGAGGGAACCAATAAATGGGAAAGGATTTTTGCAAACAATGCCTCCAGTAATGGGCTAATATCCAAGATATATTAGGAACTCATACAACCCAACAACAACAAAACAAATAATCCAATAAAAAATGGGGAGAGGATCTGAACTGACATTTCTCCAAAGAGGACATACAGATAGCCAATAGACATTTGAAAAGATGCTCAACATTACTAATCATCAGAGAAATGCAAATAAAAACCACAATGAGATATCACCTCACACCCAGTTAGAATGGCTATCATCAACTAGGCAAATAGTAACAAGTGTTGGAGAGGCTGTGGAGAAAAAGGAACCCTCATACACTTTTGGCGGGATTGCAGATTGGTACAGCTGCTATGGAAGGCAGTGTGGAGGTTCCTCAAAAAATTAAGAATAAAATTACTGTAAGACCAAGCAATCCCTCTCCTGGGTATATACTCCCAAAATCTGAAAACATTTATCCGTAAAGATATATGTGCTCCGATGTTCATTGTAGCTTTATTTACTGTGTCCAAGACACTGAAACAACCCAAGTGTCCTTCATTAGGTAACTTGATAAAGAAGACGCAGTATATATACAGAATGGAATACTATTGTGCCATAAGAAAAGATGAAATAGTGCCATTTGCGACAACATGGAAGGATTTGAGATTATTATGCTAAGCGTAATAAGTCAAACAAAAAAAGTCGAGAACCATATGATTTCACTGATATGTGGTATATAAAACTGAAAGCAACAAAGGAACAAGGCAAACAAATAAAGGAACAAAAACTCATAGACACAGACAATAGTTTAGTGGTTACCAGAGGGTAAGGGGGAGGGTGGTGGTAGATGAGGGTAAGCAGGGTCAAATATATGGTGATGGAAGGAGAACTGACTCTGGGTGCTGAACACACAATGTGATACATACATGATGTATTACAGAATTGTACACCTGAAACCTATGTAACTTTACTAACCATTAAACATTTAACCAATAAACTTTAACTAAAAATAGTGTTTCTTTGTTGTTTTCAGTTTTGTATCCCACATATCAGTGAAATCATATGGTTCTCGACTTATTCTGTCTGATTTATTACACTTAGCATAATAATCTCAAATCCATCCATGTTGTCGCAAATGGCACTGTTTCACCTTTATTTATGGCATAATAGTATTCCATTCTGTATATATACCGCATCTTCTTTATCCAATAATCTAATAAAGGACACTTGGTTTTTTTCTATGTCATGGCCACGGTAAATAAAGCTGCAGTGAACATCAGAGCACATATATCTTTACGGATAAATGTTTTCAGATTTTGGGAGTTATATACCCAAGAGAGAGATTGCTTGGTCTTATGGTAATTCTATTCTTAATTTTTGAGGAACCTCCACAGTGCCTTCCATAGCAGCTGTACCAATCTGCATTCCCGCCAACAGTGTATGAGGGTTCCTTTCTCTCAACAGCCTCTCCAACACTTATTATTTGTCTTGTTGATGATAGCCATTCTAACTGGTGTGAGGTTATGTCTCATTGTGGTTTTTATTTTCATTTCTCTGATGATTAGTGATGTTTAGCATCTTTTCAAATGTCTATTGGCCATCTGTATGTCCTCTTTGGAGAAATGTCTATTCAGGTCCTCTGCCCATTTTTTAATTGGATTATTTGGAGGTTTTTTTGTTGTTTTATAAGTTCCTATATGTTTTGGGTATTAGCCTCTTATCAGAGGTGTTGTTTGCAAAAATCTTCTCCCATTTGGTTGGTTGCCTCTTTATTTTGTCGATGGTTTCTTTTGCTGTGCAGGAGCTTTTTAGTTTGAAATTGTCCCATTCATTTATTTTAGCTTTTACTTCCCTTGCCTTTGACTTCAAACAAAGAGATGAAACCTCATAGACATAGATAATAGTTTAGTGGTTACCAGAGGTTAAGTGGGGAGGGGGGTGGTAGATGATGGTAAGAGTGATGAAATGTATGGTGATGGAAAGAAGACTGACTCTGGGTGGTGAACACACAATGTGATATATAGATGATGTATTACAGAATGATACACCTGAAACCTATGTATGTTTATTAACCATTGTCACCCCAATAAACTTTAATATAAAAAAAACTTCAATAGGGGCTTGGGATGCCAGCTCTGAACAGCAGGGGTCCTAGTTCAGATCCCACATGAGGGCCGGTGACTCTGCACCCTCTACAGCTGAGATGGTGAACAACAGCTCGGCCTGGAGCTGGGCTGCTTTGAGTTGGTGGCAACAGCGTAGACTGCAGTGGGCTGCCATGAGCTACTGTGAGTGGCTGGCAGCTAGTGTGCGTGGCTGGCAGCCAGCGTGAGCTGCTGTGAGCCATGAGCGGCTGTCCAATGGCCTGTGAGTGACTGCCTCACCTGGGAAGAGTGCAATGATAATACCAACATGGGCCAGTGAGGTGATGTCCTCCGCAACTGGACGGAGGAACAAAAGGACAGCAACTTGTCTGTTCCCTACCATGATTCCCCAATAAAATCTTTTAAAAAATCAACAGGCTAACTTCATAATTAGCTCCAATAACATTTGCCTCTATGGTCTAACTTAGGGAGAATTCATCTTCATGCTTCAAATTTAAGTCCATAACTTAATGTTTGTTTGCAGGGGAGGGGCAGTCTTAAGAAGGAGTCATGTTTCCTAAGGGCAATATACAATTAACACATACTGTGGGTTTTCTTTGGCTCATTTGGGTCAGTGTAGAGGAGGCTGGGTCCCTCTGGCTCTCACTTCTCTTAGAGCCGTTTTTAGCTTTGCAGAATTCACGATTCATAGAATCACAGTACTGTACTCCACAATTCATAGTCAAAGGCATGCTTAAAGGTGATCTAGCTCAATCCCTGCCATTTTTCAGATGGCATTCAGAACTAGAAAATGACTGGCTTAAAGTCACAGACCTAGTTATATGCATGGACAAAGGTAGAAATTGTGTCAAACTAGTTATTGGGTGTGGTACAGATAAAATACTCAGATAGTTGTTTGAATTGACTATATCAGTGGTTCTCAAAACTGCTTGCAGAAGTGGTATTCAAAATATTTAACAATGGGTACAATATTGGGCACTGACTAATTAGAATGGAATCTGGTTAAATGCTGAAGCAGGGTTCTGGAGGACTCCTGCTAGGCCAAACAGTAACTTTTTAGTTACTCATTGTGGGGTATTCTGGAGGTTCTGGGCTGGAAGAGATAGAGTGTGCAGGGCACTTCGATCTCAGGGCATTTACCAACTTCATTAAAAGTGTCTCTCAATATCTTTTTTTTTTAAAAGATTTTTATTGGGTAATTGGGGGGATGGGAACAGTGATGGGGAATTGGGGGAAGGGGAACAGACAAGTTGCTGTCGTTTTTGTTCTTCAATGTAGTTGTGGAGGACGCTGCTTCACTGGCCCAAGT
>NW_017731664.1:1079484-1081700 GCF_001890085.2 Hipposideros armiger | reverse complement strand
GAGGGCAGTGTCACTGGCCCTCATATGTGGGATCCGAACCGGGGCCCTCTGGCATCCCAAGCGAGTTCTTAACCATAGCGCCACTCGGCCGGCCCTCTCAATATCTTCCTCACTGGTGTTGCTATACCACTAATTCATGACTGAGTTATCTACCTTGCTTTAACTGCACACGAGAGTCATTTGGGGAGCCTTTAAAGATATCAATGCCCCAGCAATTTTAATGTGCAACCAAGGGTGAGAACTACTGGAGTAGATGTTCTTGGCATCTTTTTCTGGAGGTTTTAGAGACCTACTTCCTTTAAGCTTAGCTTAAAACCATCACTCAGGAACATAACTAGGATGAGAACCAGGAATCAAGCCTGTTGGAATTATTCTAAGATCTCTGGACTTAATCTTGGTTCCTAAGCAAACATTTCATGGCTTGCCTGAATTGTCCCTGATGACACTGCCTGAGCCCCACTTTCTGTACAAAATGTCTCTACAATAAACTGAAGTCCTGTTTGGTCTGACAAAAACCCCACACAAGGCCATCATACACTATACAAGTCATGAAGGATACCTTTGTGCGTCCATTGCAATTTCCCCTGTACTACAAGTTTGTATCTCTGCAAGTTACGGTCCTGAAAGCTATTATTTTTCAGTAGGAGCCAGGTAAGAGTTTTGGAGACTGGGATGGGAGGTTCCCTCAGTTGAGACAGGGTTCTTGAAGAGATTCAGTAGACAAACTAAATACATCCCTTATCAGAGGGCAGTCTGAAATGAAGTTAGTGGTAGAGATAGTAGTAATGGGATACATGGTGGGAGCTGGGAGGCAGTAAGAAGCATGAGGGGACAAACCATAACCTAGAGAACAAAATAGAAGGGGGCAATTCATATATTGAATATGGGTAAGCATGGAGAAATCAGACACAGAAAGATATGTGGAGAGATAAGGGATACGTCTTGATGAATGAAAACCACCATTGGTTTTCTTCTCCAAAATTTTATTACTAATATTTTAAAACATACAGAAAAGTTGAATAAAATTCACAGCGAATACCTATAAACCAAACACCTAAATTCCACAATTTACATTATATTGTATTTTGCTTTATCGCACACTTCATCTCCCTTCTCTCTAACCACATATATCAGCCCTTTCATTATTTTGATACATGTCAAAAAAAATTACAAACAACAATAAACTTCTTCCTAAATACTTCAACATGCCTATCATGAACTAGAGTCCAGATTTTGTTTATGATAATTTTTTTCTTTTGAGTTTAAAGTTACATAAAATGAGATGCAGAAGTCTTAATTGAACTACCAGTGAGTTATGAAACATTAGCACACATGAATAACCCCGCCCCCGTTTTAAAATTACTTTCAGGTGTATGAAACAATGTAATGGCTAGACATTTACACCCCTCACAAAGTGATAAGTCCCCTCCCCCAATCTATTGCCCCTCTGACATCGTATATGGCTGTTACAATTCCATTGACTCTATTCCCTATGCTGTACTCCACATCCTGTGAATGAATATATATATATATATATATATATATATATATATATATATTCAATTATAGTTGATATTCAATATTATCCAGCTTCAGCTTCGGGTGTACAGCACAGTCCATGAAGTGTCTCCCTAATAAGACAATAAGACAAGTATCCATCTGGCATCCTACAACAATTTACAACATTATTGATTAATTCCCCAAACTTACATATCCCTGTGGCAATATTGTGGCTACTAATATGTACTTTCTAATCTGTTTACCTTCTCCCCCATCCCTACGCCCCCCTCCCATCTAGCAACCATCAGTTTTTTCCTCTATATCTTTGAGTCTATTTCTGTTTAGTTTGCTTGTTTACTCAGTTCTTTAGATTCCACATATAAGTGAGATCATGTGGTATTTGTCTTACTCTGACTGACTTATTTTACTTAGCAAAATATTCTCTAGGTCCATTCATATCTTTGCAAATGGTACGATTTCCTTCTTCTTTATAGCTGAGTAATACTCCATTGTGTAAATGTACCACAATTTCCTAATCCAGTCATCTACCCATGGGCATTTCTATTGTTTCCAAGTCTTGGCTATTGTAAATAGTGCCACAATGAACATAGGGGTGTATATATTTTTTCGAATTAGTGTCTTGGGTTTTTCTAGATAAATACCTGTTTGGAATTGCTGGGTCATAAGGTAGTTCAATTTCCAGTTTTTTGAGATAT
>NW_017731664.1:1074343-1077784 GCF_001890085.2 Hipposideros armiger | reverse complement strand
CAATTTGGATGCCTTATATTTCTTTTTATTGTCTGATTGCTGTGGCTAGAACTTCCAGAACTATGTTGAATAAAAGTGGAGAAAGTGGACAGCCTTGTTTTGTTCTAGATCTTAAGGGGAATGGTTTTAGCTTTTCCCCATTGAGTATGATGTTAGCTGTGGGTTTATCATATATGGCCTTTATTATGTTGAGATATGATCATAATATTCCCACTTTGCTAGGAGTTTTTTTATCATAAGTGGCTGCTGCACTTTGTTAAATGCTTTTTCTGCATCTATTGATATGACCATATGATTTCTATTTTTCATTTTGCTGATGTGGTGTACCACATTAATTGATTTGTGGATATTGAAACAACCTTGTGTACTAGGGATGCAACCCACTTGATCATGGTGTATGATCTTCTTAATATATTGCTGAATTCTGTTTGCTAATACATTTTTGAGGATTTTTGCATCTATGTTCATCAGGGATATTGACTGTAGTTTTGTTTTTTTGTAATATCTTTGTCTGATTTTGGAATCAGGGTGATCGTGGCTTCATAGGAAGAGTTTGGAAGCCTTCCCTCCTTCTGAATTTTTTGAAATAGTTTGAGAAGAATAGGTGATAATTCTTTTTTGAATGTTTGGTAAAATTCACTTGTGAAGCCATCTGGTCCAGGGCTTTTGTTTGTTGGGAGCTTGTTGATTACTGATTCAATTTCCTTGGTAGTAATCAGTCTATTCAGATTTTCTGTTTCTTCTTGAGTTAGCTTTGGAAGGTTGTATGCTTCTAGGAAATTACCCATTTCTTGCAGATTGTCAAATTTGTTGGCATATAGTTGCTCATAGTAATTTCTTAAATTTTTTTGTATTTCTGTGGTGTCTGTTGTCACTCCTCTTTCATTCCTGATTTTGCTAGTGTGAGTCCTTTCTCTCTTTTTTTTTTTTGATGAGTCTCACTAGAGGTTTGTTTTTTTGTTTATCTTCTAAAAAAAACAGCTCTTGGTTTCATTGATCTTTTGTATTGTTTTTCTGGTCTCTATCTAGTTTATTTCCACTCTGGTCTTTATTATCACCTTCCTTGTACTCCCTTTGGGCTTGTTTTGCTGTTCTTTCTCCAGTTCNATATATATATATATATATATATATATATAGCCATGGGACGTGGAGTATAGTGTGGGAGTAGAGTCAAGGGAATTGTAATAGATATGTATGTATGATATTGGGGGGAAGTGGGGCGGCGGATTGGGGGAGGGGGGTTGCCACTTCAAGGGGTAAAAAGTATAACTATTGCACTGTGTTGTACAGCTGAAACTAAATCTAAAAATTTGTATTTCATGATAAAAAATAATTAAAATAAAAAAATATATTTCTCCTGTCTTTAAACCAAAAATCTGTTCTTGACTCCACTTCCCCCTCCAGCTGTGGCTCTATTTTTTTCTTTTTCTCCTCTTTAAATACTTGTAGAATGGATTGTCTATACTCTCAGCCCCCCATTTCCTTCCTCCTACTGTCTCTTGAGCCCACTCTAATAAGGTGTTGGTTTCCACCACTTATCCAAAACTGTTCTTATCAAGGTCACCAGTGACATACACATTATTAGACCCAAGGATCAATTATAAATTCTCATCTTACTTGTCCCATTATCATACTTTTTCACAGGTAATCACTCTTTCCTTCTTGACATACTTTGTCACTTGGCTTCTAGGTTGCTACACTCATTTTTTTATCCTCTTACCTCTATGGTTACTTCTCCTCAGCCTCCTTTGCTGATGTCTCCCTATTTTCCTGCCTTCTAAAGTTTGGAATGCCCAGGGCCCAACTTTAGTCCCTCTTCTCTCTATCTATACTCATTCTTTAGAGGATCTAATTCAGGGGCTTAATTTTACATAACATCAATACAGTGATGATTCCAAGCACCTATTTGACATCCACACTTAGTAGCCAGTTAGGTATTTTAAACTTACATGTTCAGATCTCAATTCCTATTTTCCTCTCCCAAACCTGTTCCTACTGTAGTTTCTCACATATTAGTAAATGACAACTCTATTTCTTCTGCTAAGATACAAAACCTTGGAGTTATACCTTACATCTGATTTATCAGACAA
Organism: Hipposideros armiger; assembly: GCF_001890085.2. Taxonomy (NCBI): domain Eukaryota; kingdom Metazoa; phylum Chordata; class Mammalia; order Chiroptera; family Hipposideridae; genus Hipposideros; species Hipposideros armiger. The sequence continues at coordinate 1,075,694 of NW_017731664.1, read as the reverse complement.
TTATGTCAACTCCACCTTTAAAGTTGATTGAGAATCTGACCACTTTTCACCACCACTCTGTCACCCTGGCCCAAGTCACCATCATATCTTACATGGATTATTACACTATATTTCTTTTTTAAAAATTAGTTTCGGGCCGGCCGAGTGGCGCGATGGTTAAGAACTGGCTTGGGATGCCAGAGGGCCCCGGTTCGGATCCCACATATGAGGNCCTTCCTTGTACTCCCTTTGGGCTTGTTTTGCTGTTCTTTCTCCAGTTCCCTTAGGTGTAAAGATAGTCTGTTGATATGAGTTTGTTCTTGTTTCTTTAGATAGGCCTGCATTGCTATGAATTTCCCTCTTAGGACTGCTTTTGCTGCATCCCAGAGAGTTTGAGTTGTTGTTTTCATTGTCGTTTGTCTTGAGATAGCTTTTGATTTCTTCCTTGATCTCAGTTTTGACCCACTTGGTATTTAGTAGCATGTTATTCAGCCTCCATGTATTTGTGTGCTTTCTGGATTTCTTCTTATAATTGATTTCTAGTTTCATAGCGTTGTGGTCAGAGAAGATGCTTGATATGATTTCAATCATCTTACATTTATTGAGACTTGTTTTGTGGCCTAACATGTGGTCTATCTTGGAAAATGTTTCATGTGCACTTGAGAAGAATGTATATTATGTAGCTTTGGGGTGAAATGCCCTGAAAGTATCAGTTAAATCCAGGTGGTCTAATGTGTCATTTAAGGTCACTGTTTCCACATTGATTTTCTGTCTGGAGGATTTGTCCATTGGTGACAACGGGGTGTTGAAGTCCCCTACTAAAACAGTGTTACTGTTGATCTCTCTCTTTATGTCTGTCAAAATCTTTTATATATTTAGGAGCTCCTATGTTGGGTGCCTAGATGTTTACTAGCGTTATGTCCTCTTGTTGAATCGATCCTTTTATTATTATGTAGTGTCCTTCTTTGTCCTTTATTATGTTCTTCAATTTAAAGTCATTTTATCAGATTTAAGTATCACTACTCCAGCTTTTTTCTCAGTTCCATTTGCTTGAAATATTTTACTCCATCCCTTTACTTTCAGCCTGTATGTATCCATTGATCTGAAGTGAGTCTCTTATATACAGCATATGCAAGGGTCTTGCTTTCTTATCCGCTCAGCCACCCTATGTCTTTTGATTGAAGCATTTAATCCACTTACATTTAATGTGATTATTGATAGGTGCATAGTTATTGCCATTTTGTTATTTGTGTTTCTGGTCTTCGTTAGTTAGGTTGTTTTTCTCTTTCCTCTGCTTAAAGAAGCGCTTTTAACATTTCCTGTAATGCTGGCTTGGTGGTAATGAATTCCTTTAGCTTATTGGTTTCTGGGA
>NW_017731664.1:1067048-1072852 GCF_001890085.2 Hipposideros armiger | reverse complement strand
AGAAAAATGGAAAGGAGGAAAAGTAGAGCAGTGAAAAGAAAGAAGAGAAATATATATATATATATATATATATATATATGTCTACACACCCATATATATAGACATATATATCCACATATATACACCCATATATATATATATATATATATATACCTATGTTAAAAACTAAAAATGATAATAATGAAATAGAAATAAACAAAAACAATGAAAACAAGCAACAACAACAAAAAAACCAAACACCCATAAAAACCAAAACAACAACAAAAAACACGCCAAAAAAACCCAAACAGTGCCAGTCTTGGCTAAAGTCCACCAAGCACTCTCCAGGTTTTCCTCTGGCATACAAAAACTCCTCTGCATCTTGTGGTGGCATAGCCGGCCACCTGGTGCCCAGAGTGACCCTGGCAATGCAGGTCTATTGTAGATGAACGGGGTTATGAGGTGTGATTGGTAGTTTTTACAAAGTCAATGCCGTTTCTGCTCTGCCTGTCCCGAGGCACACTGAGTGCTGCACAGCCAGAAGGGGGGTGTGAGATTTCAGAGCTGCTAAAAGCCACCTGCGGGGGTGTGGGGGGCCTGCGAGTGACTGAGCGCTGAGCAGCTGAGGTTGCCCTGCCTCCCAAGCCATGCAGGAGAGGTGGGGGCAGGGTAGATCGGCTCACACTCCACAGCTTCTTCTCATGCGGAGTTTCTCAACACCCTGGGGGTAGGAGCACTTCTGTAATCTGACCCTACTTCTCCATTCAGGGGTCAGTTTAAGACTCTGGCATGGCGGGGTCCAAGGTTTCTGAGCCAGGATGGGGGTGGGTTCTTATCTATGCGGTTTTTGCTTTCTATCCTAGAAAAAAGAAAATAAAAAGTCCCACCGCCGTTTTGAGCTAAGGCTTCTGCCTCAGATGTTCCAGCCGAGCTCCTGCTGCGCTCCGGGAGGGACCGCAGGGGTGCAGGGACTAAGCCCACCCTGTTGCTGCTATGCTCTCCGCTCTGCCTCCTGGCATCCTGCATCTCCGCAGCTGCGGGCACGGGGCTGCGTCTCCACACGTCTCGCTTCCCTCTTCCCTCACTCGCCTGGTTTGAGTCTTCTGCCTCAGAGTCTGCGCGCTTCTGGGTTCCTGTTGCACTCCCGGTGGGACAGGGTGGACGCAGAGACTGACCCCGCCCTGGCGTTGCAACGCTCTCCGCTCTGTTTCCTGGGTTCCTGTGGCTCCATAGCCCAGGGTGCTGACCGCGCCTCTGCAAGCTCATCTCCTCTCTCTCCTCCCCCACTCGCCCAGCCCGAGGCTTCTGCCTCAGACTGCACACTGTCGCGCTCTCGCTGCTCTCCACCATATGGTCTTAATTATAGTAGTTTTACAGTAAACATTGAAGTCAAGTAGAGCAAGTTTTCTGACTTTGTTCTTTTAAATATTTCTTTGGATATCTACGTTCTTTCCATTTAGAAATAAATTTTAGAATTAGCTTGTACATTTGCACAAAACACCAGATGGGATTATGTTTGGTATGTCATTGAGTATTTTTTAGAATTCCATTCTAAATTAGAATTTATATATTGGCATTTTAGTGATATTTTGTTGTATTATACTTTTAGTGGTTGCTCTAGGGATTACAATATGCATCCTCAACTTTTCATTGTGTACTTAATCTTTTACCTCTTCATATAAAATATAGATCTCTTAATTTGTTTGAGTCAACTTGCCTCTCTTCCCATCTATAAGATACATCTCCTCTACATACATTTTAAATCCCATAAGATAATGTTATAGTCTTTGTTTTAAATAGTTATATGTATTTTAAGGAAATGAAGAGGAAAATAGTTTTTATATTCAGTAATTACTTCCCATTTCTGATACGCTTCAATCTTTCTTGAAGATTCCAGATGTCATCTAGTATCATTTCCCTTCAGCCTGAATAATTCCTTTTATCATTCCTTGTAGTACAGATTTGCTAGGTACAAAATCTCTTAGTTTTCTTTTATGTAATGCTATTTTTATTTCACTGTCATTCTTGATGAATAATTTCTCTGGGTATAAAATTCTAGGATAAGTGTTATATTTTCCTTTCAGCACTTTTAAGATACTACTCCAATGTCTTTTAAAAATATTTTTATTAAAATGTAGCCAACATAAAATATTATATTAGTTTTAGGTGTATGTCATAGTTATTCAACAGTACCCACCTGGCACTATACATAGTTATTAACATATTATTGATTATATTCCCTATGCTAAAAAAGTGATCACATGATAAGTCCAACAACCATCTGACACCATACCACTCTATCACAATATTATTGACTTTATTTCCTATGCTATATATTACATCCACAAGACTTACTTGTTTTATACGTGGAGTTTTGAACCTCTTATTATTCTTCATTTTTCCCTCCTTTTTAAATTTTCAAATACAGTTGCATTCAATATTTTTTTATATTAGTTTCAGTGTACAGCATAATGGTTAGACATTTATATAATTTACAAACTGATCCCCCTGAATAGTACCCACCTGGCATTATACATAGTTATTACCATATTATTGATTACATTCCCTGTACTTTACTTTACATCCCCATGACTATTTTGTAACTTCTTAATCCGTTCACTTTTTATACCCTATCCCCCAATCCACTCCCATCTATCACTGATAAATCTAGTACCCATCTGACACCATACATAGTTATTACAATATTATTGACTATATTCCTTATGCTATACCCTACATCCCCATGACTACTGTGTAACAACCAATTTGTACTTCTTAATCCCTTCCTTTCTTTCACCCACTCCTAAGCCCTGTCCCATCTGGTCACCACCAAAATGTCCTCTGTTATCTATGAGTATGTTTCTGTTTTGTTTATTTATTTTGTTCTCTAGATTCCACTTATAAGTGAAATCATATGACATTTGTCTTTTGCTGTATAATTACTATACTCAGCACAATACCCTCTAGGTCCATCCATGTTGTTGCAGATAGCAAGATTTCATTGTTTTTTTTTACAGCTGAGTAATATTCCATTGTATATATGTACCACCACTTCTTTATCCATTCATCCATTCAGGGGCACCCAGGTTGCCTTCATATCTTGGCTATTGTAAATAATACTGCAATGACTATATAAATGAGCATATCCCATTGCAGCTGCATTTTGGGTTTCTTTGGATAAATACCAAGAATTGGGATTACTAGGTCCTTCTTTGTCTCTTGTTATAGTCTTTGTTTTAAAGTCGTTTTTTCCTGGTATATGTATTGCTACCCCAATGTTTTAGTTTTGTTTCCATTTTCATGAAATACCTTTTTCCACCCCTTAACTTTTAGTCTGTGTGTGTCCTTTTTTTAAAATTAAAGATATTGGGGTGACAATTGTTAGTAAAGTTACATAGGTTTCAGAAGTACAGTTCTGTAATACATCATCTGTATATCACATTGTGTGTTCAGCACCCAGAGTCAGTTCTCCTTCCATCACCATATACTTGATCCCTTTTACCCTCATCTACCACTGTCCCGCCCCCCCCCACACACACCCTCTAGTAACAACTAAAGTATTGTCTGTGTCTATGAGCTTTTGTTTCTTCATTTGTCTTCTTCCTTTGTTGTTTTCAGTTTTATATACCACATATCAGTGAAATCATATCATTCTTGAGTTTTTCTGTCTGACTTATTTCATTTAGCATTATAATCTCAAGATCCATCCATGTTGTCACAAATGGCACTATTTCATCTTTTCTTATGGCAGAATAGTAATCCATTGTGTATATATACCACAACTTCTTTATCAAATCATCTATCGAAGGTCACTTTGGTTGTTTCCATGTCTTGGCCAATGTACAGAAAGCTGCAATGAACATTGGAGTACATATTTATTTATGGATAAATGTTCTCAGATTTTTGGGGTAGATACCCAAGAAACAGATTGCTGGGTCATATGGTAATTCTACTTTTAATTTTTTGAGGCATCTCCAAACTGCCTTCCATAGTGGCTGCATGAATCTGCATTCCCAACAAGAGTGCATGAGGGTTCCTTTTTCTCCACAGCCTCTCCAACACTTGCTATTGTTTGTCTTATTGATGATAGCCATTCTAACTTATGTGAGGTGATATCTCATTGTAGTTTTGAATTGCATTTCTCTGATGATTAATAATGCTGTGCATTTTTTTATATGTCTATTGGCCATCTGTATGTTCTCTTTGGAGAAATGTTGATTCAGATCCTTGGCCCATTTTTTAATTGGATTGTTTGCTTTTTTGTTGTTGTTGAGTTGTACGAGTTCCTTACATATTTTATATATTAGCCCCTTATCAGAAGCGTTATTTGCAAACATCTTCTCCCATTTGGTTGGTTGCCTCTTTATTTTGTTGATGGGTTCTTTTGCTGTGCAGAAGCTTTTTAGTTGGATATAGTCCATTCATTTATTTTAGTTTTTACTTCCCTTGTTTTTGAAATCAAATTCATAAAATGCTATTTGAACCCAAGGTCCATATGTTTAGTACCTATGTTTTCTTCTATGCAGTTTATTGTTTCAGGTTTTATGTTGAGGTCTTTGATTAATTTTGAGTTGATTTTGGTACATGGTGACAGAGAGCAGTCTAGTTTTATTCTTTTACACATGGCTTTCCAATTCTCCTACCACCATTTGTTGAAGAGGCTGTCTTTTCTCCATTGTAAGTTTTTGGCTTCTTTGTAAAAAATTGTCTGTCCATGTTTATGTGGTTTTATTTCTTGATTCTCAATTCTGTTCCATTGGTCTGTGTGCCTGTTTACCTGCCAATACCATACTGTTTTGATTACTGTTGCCCTGTAGTACAAGCTGAAGTCTGGGAGTGTGATAACTCAAGCATTGTTCTTTTTTCTTAGGATTGTTTTGGTTATTCGGGGTCCTTTTTGGTTCCATACAAATCTGATGATTTTTTGCTCTATTTCTTTAAAAAATGCCATTGGGATTTTGATGGGGATTGCAGTAAATGTGTAGATTGTTTTGGGTAATATGGTCATTTTAACTATGTTGATTCTTCCAATCCATGAACATGGAATGTCTTTTCATTTCTTTGGGTCTTCTTCAATTTCTTTTTAAAAATGTCTTATAGTTTTCAGTGTATTGGTCTTTCACATCCTTGGTTAAGTTTATTCCTAGGTATTTTATTTTTTTGTTGCAATTGCAAAATAATTTTTTAAAATTTCCTTTTCTGAGGTTTCATTGTTAGTATATAGGAATGCAATGGAGTTTTGTACATTGATATTCTAGCTGACAAATTTATTGCATTCTTTTATTATTTCTAATAGCTTTATGGTGGAGTTTTAAGGGTTTTCTATATATAGCATCATGACATCTGCAGAAAGTGACAATTTAACTTCTTCATTCCCTATTTGGATGCATTTCTTCTTTTCTCTTGCCTCATTGCTCTGGATAGGACTTCCAATACTATGTGGAAAAGCAGAGGTGATAGAGGACAGCCCTGCCGTGTTCCTGAATGTAGAGCAAAGGGCTTCAGTTTTTCACTGTTAATTATATTAGCTGAGTGTTTGTCATATATGGCCTTTATTATGTTAAGGTAATTTTCTTCTGTACCCTTTTTTTTTAAAGATTTTTATTGGGGAATTGGGGGGAATGGGAACAGTGCTGGGGCATTAGGGAAGGGGCAGACAAGTTGCTGACATTTTGTTCTTCAGTCTAGTTGTGGAGGACCTTGCTTCACTGACCCAAGTTGGCACCATCATCTCGCTCTTCCCTGGCGAGGCAGATCAGTCGCCGGCTTCTGGACGGCCACTCACGGCGGCTGCTGGCCGCTCACGCTGGCTGCTGGCTACACAC
>NW_017731664.1:1051098-1059085 GCF_001890085.2 Hipposideros armiger | reverse complement strand
AGAAGGAGAAGAGAAGAAGCAAAGGATCGAGAATATATTTGAAGAAATAATGACTGAGAACTTCCCTACTCTGGTGAAGGAAATCGACATGCAAGCCCAGGAAGTGCAGAGAGTTCCAAACAAGCTGAATCCAAACAGGTCCACACCAAGACACATCATAGTAAAAATGGCAAAGGTTAAAGACAAAGACAAGATCCTAAAAGCAGCAAGAGAAAGACAGCAGGTGACATACAAAGGAAATCCTATAAGACTAACATCTGACTTTTCTACACAAACTCTGCAGGCCAGAAGGGAGTGGCAAGAAATATTTAAAGTGATGCAAAATAAAGGCCTGCAACCAAGATTACTCTACCCACCAAGAAACTGTTAGAACTGATAAATGAATTTAGTAGTGTAGCAGGATACAAAATTAACATTCAGAAATCAGTTGCATTTGTATACACCAATAATAAAATATCAGAAGAAAAAATCAGGAAACCAATCCCATTTACAATTACTTCAAAAACAATAAAATACCTAGGAATAAATTTAACCAAAGAAGTAAAAGACCTGCACTCAGAAAATTATAAGACACTGAAGAGATAAATCAAAGAAGATACAAATAAATGGAAATACATATCATGTTCATGGGTAAGAAAAGTTAATATAGTTAAAATTTCAATACTACCTAAGGCAATATATAGATTCAATTCAATTCCTATCAAACTAACAAGAACGTTTTTCTCCGAAACAGAACAGATAATCCGAAAATTTATATGGAGCCATAAAAGACCCCGAATAGCCACAGCAATCTTGAGAAATAAGAACAACGTGGGAAGTATAACGCTACCCATCATCAAATCATATTACAAGACTACAGTAAGGAAAACAGTGTGGTACTGGCATAAAAACAGACACATAGATCAATGGAACAGAATAGAGAGGCCAGAAATAAACCCATCCATATACGGTCATTTAATCTATGACATTGAAAGCAAGAATTTACATTGGAGTAAAGATAGTCTATTTAATAAATGGTGCCAGGAAAATTAGACTGACGTGCAAAAACAAGAAAATGGACCACCTACTTACACCATATACAAGAACAAATTCAAAATGGATTAAAGACTTAAATGTAAGACCTGATACCATAAAACTAATAGAAGAAAAAATAGGGAGTAAATTTTCAGACATCACCCTCAGTAATATTTTTACTGAGATATCCCCTCGGGCAAGGGAAATAAAAGAACAGATTAGCATATGGGATTATATTAAACTTAAAAGCTTTTTCACAGCAAAGGAAATTATCAATAAAACAAAAAAGCAGCCTACTGAATGGGAGAAGATATTTGTCAATGATATATCTGATAAGGCGTTAATATCCACAATTTATAAAACACTCATTCAACTCAACACCAAAAAAACAAACAACTCAATTAAAAAATGGGCAGAGGATATGAAGAGGCATTTCTCTACAGAGGACATACAGTTGGCCAACAAGCATATGAACAAATGTTCAATCTCATTAACTATTAGGGAAATACAAATAAAAACCACAATGAGATACCACTTCACTCCAGTCAGAATGGCTATCATCAATAAATCAACAAACAACAAGTGCTGGTGAGGCTGTGGAGAAAAGGGAACCCTGGTGCACTGTTGGTGAGACTGCAGACTGGTGCAGCCATTATGGAAATCAGTATGGAGATATCTCAAAAAACTGGAAATGGAACTACCGTATGACCCAGCAATTCCACTCTTGGGTATCTATGCAGAGAAACCCAAGACGCTAATCGAAACAATATATGTACCCCTATGTTTATTGCAGCGCTATTCACAATAGCCAAGACTTGGAAACAACCAAAATGCCCATTGTATATGACTGGATTAAGAAACTGTGGTACATTTATACAATGGAGTATTACTCTGCCATAAAGAAGAATGAAATCGTACCATTTGGGACGAGATGGATGGACCTAGAGACTATTATGTTAAGTGAAATAAGTCAGTCAGAGAAAGACAAATATCATATGATTTCACTTATATGTGGAAGCTAAAAAACTGAATGAACAAGGAAAGTAAACAGAAGTGGTCTCAGAGATATAGAGGAACAACTGATGGCTGTTAGTTGGGAGGGGGTGGGGATGAGGGAGAAGGGGAAGGGGTTAGACAGCATAAATACGTAACTACAATCTTGCCACAGGGACATGAAAGACAGTTCGAGGAATATAATTAATAATGTTGTATATATTTTGTGGGGTGTCAGGTGGTCACATGTCTTGCATCATGGATGGGGTAGAGGCTTGATCATGGCACTGTACACCTGAAGCTTATGTTGTATAATATTGTATGTCAANGTCCCAAGCCAGTTCTTAACCATCGCACCACTCAGCCGGCCCATGCCCATTATTCTTATATTGCTCTTTCTGATGGAGTTAGAAAGTTCTTGTAGAGCTCTTTCATTGCTTTTAACTCTCAAGTCTCTCTTTTCTTTGATTCTGTTATTTCCAGATTTCTATCTTTAATGTCACTGACTCTTTCCTCCATCTGGCCAGCTCTATTACCTAAGCTGGCTATTTCATTCTTCGTTTCTTTTATTGAGTTCTTAATCTCCAGAAATTCTATTTGGTTTTGTAAAAAAATTTCAGTCTCTTTGGTAAAATGTTCATTTCATTTTTTGATAGTGTTTCTGAGTTCATTAAAGTGCCTGTCTGTGTTTTCTAGGATATTGTTGAGTTTTTTCAGAACTGCAATCTTGAATTCTCTGTCATTTATTTCACGTATTTCCATGTCTTTAAATTCATTTTGTGGAGACTTTTCATTTTCTTTCTGAGCTCCTTGTTACCTTGGTTGTTCATGGCAATTAATGAATTATTATTTCTCTTCCTAGGCATCTACTGGAGTGGGTTCTGCAGCAGGTTGTTAGAGCAACGTCTTTGTTTTGCTTTCCAGTAGGTGTTGGTAGAATGCTTTATTTTTCTCCTAATGCAGCCCTTTATTCTCTCTCATGCTGTAGTGTTATATTTTCTCTGCACTGTTCTGACCTCTCATACAATGCCCAGAATCCCTGGAAGGTGGACTTCTCCTCTGTGAGCAGGTCTCCTCGGTCTAATGACACTGCCACCATTGGGGGATGTGGAGAGATTCTGAAATTCTGAAGCTCTTCCTGCACCAGATTCAGGGCCTGTGTGTATCAGCGGCTCTGTTTACCCCTGCAGGGATCCACCCAGATAGGTGGGGGCAGGTGCGGGGTAGGAGGTGAGAGGTGGCTCTGAGCAATGGCAGCAACCACCAGCATATCCAGTCCTGCACCCAAGGCTGTCTGCCATTTGCTGGAACTAGTTGGGCTGCGAGTCCATGGTTGCGGGCCACAGTTTTCAGAGCTGCAAATATTCTGTTCTTTTGATCTGACACTGCTACTGTTCTGCTTCTAGCACTGGGCAGGTGGAGGTGGGGCAAGCTCTGGAAGGCTGGGGGAGGGGTGGCTAGGCTCCGTACCTATGTCTTCCATCCTCTGCTTGGCAGAGAGGGCTTAAACCACAATTTTTCACCCTTCTGTCAGTCTTTGCTCCGAGGTCTGTGCAATGAGTGTTGGGTTCAGCTTTGTTATATGCCGATCCCTCAGGCAGGACTGTAGACCATAAGGGGAGCACTAGTAGTCTGAACTTTTCCCTCTCCCACGACAGTGGTAGCTCTGGAATGTAAGGATCTCAGAGCTCAGAGCTCTAGTCTTTGTCCTGAGCCCACCTGCGAGACCCAAGTCTCTGCTCTTCCCCTTCTACTCCGTCCCTGCTCGCCCGATTTGCCCACCTTTAGATGATTTCAGTTGCGTGTCTCTTGATCGTTCCTGTCTGCTGTGTAAGGAGTCTTTTGTGGATTTCTAGTTGTTCAATTTGTTATAAATTATACAGGAAATTTCAAGAGGCTCACCTCAAACAGTCATTTCTTTCGCATCATCCAATCAAGTATTTTTTAAATTTCAGATATTTTATTTATCCATTTTAAATTTTTCTTCCTTTTTAATTTTTATAATTTCCATTTTTCTGTTGAGAGTCCCTGTCTTTACATTAATTTTAAGCATACTTTTCATCCACTGAGCATAGTTACAATAGGTGTTTTAAAACCCTTGCTTGCTAATTCCAACATTAGTCATTTCAGAGTTGGTCTTCAGTGAATGTTTTTTCTCTAGAGAATGGGTCATATTTTCCTATTATTTCACATATTACATAGTTTTGGATTATAATATGGACTTTATGAATAAAGTTGACCCTTGAAATATGTGGGGTTATGGGTGCTGACCCTCCCCCCCGGACAGTAAAAATTGTCAGAAACTAATAAACACCAGATGGATGGGGATGCTAAGAAAGTTCTCTCTTGTAGATTTTTCTTAACACCATAAAATCATTATTTCTTGAGAGACACATGCTTTGCCGACTACCTCCCAGGATCACACCAAAATTACAAATAATTTATAAGATATTCAACCTTGGAAGTTCCGTGGACCCTAGATGAGCAGAACCTCTAAACGAAGGACTTAAAGAGGAGGCCACGTCAAGTCCAGTAGGAGGGGCGAAAATGAGAGAGGGCGAACCCTGTGAGGGACACCTCAGTGGTGGGGAGGCTTCTCCAGTTGGGGGCAAGACCCTCTGGCCCCACACCGCGCTCACCACCCCACAGTAACTTTGCCGGGAAGAGGAGTTCTACAATAGCTGTAAGTAGAAAATAGTGAGGAATCTCTTTGCTCAACTCAGTGAGGCTGAGGACAGCTGGAGAAACAGTGGAGGCGGGAAACCGACTCGCTCGCTGGTGAGCACTCACCAGGTTCCTGGTGGAGGGAGTGGCTTTGTGAGCGGGGGCCAGGAGCCTCCGGGAAGGACTGAGCTGAGTGCCTTTGGCGCAGGAGCTGGAGGTTTTGGGGGCCATTGTTCCCCTGGTTGGAGCTTGCACACGAGTAGTGCACAGGAGGGCACCATTTTTCAGGGCTGGGCACTCCCACAGAGGCTTTGGTCTGGGATTGCATTGGTCCGCTGAAATTGGTGCAGAAGTGCATGTGTGCATGCGTGCGTGCGCGCGTGCGCATGCGGCCTTGGATCCCCACCCTCCATACTGTTTTTGCTGCGTAACCAGGGAGACGCCAGGCAAATGTGCTCCAACTACAACAGACTGCTTATTGAGATCCGGAAGAGCATGGTCCCTGATTTCCGCACAGCGCATGCAGAGTTCTCTGGGTGGCAATTGGCTGTCNTGCTCCACTCGGCTGGCCCTCTTCTATACCCTTTTTGTTAAGTGTTTTAATCATAAATGGATGTTGTATCTTGTCAAATGCCTTTTCTGCGTCTATTGATATAATCATATGATTTTTGTCCTTAATTTTGTTTATGTGGTGTATCACATTGATCGATTGCATATGCTGAACCATTCTTGTGCCCCTGGGATGAACCCCACTTCATCGTGGTGTGTAATTTTTTTTAATGCATTGTTGCATTCGATTTGCTAGAATATTGTTTAGGATTTTTACATCTGTATTCATGAGAGATGTTGGCCTGTAATTTTCCTTTTTTGTGTTATCCTTACCAGGTTTTGTTATCAGGGTAATATTGACTTCATTAAATGAGTTAGGGAGTATTGTTTCTTTTTCAGTTTTTTGGAAGAATTTGAGTAGGACAGGTATTAGATCCTGTTTGAATGTTTGGTAGAATTTACTAGTGAAGCCATCTGGTCCTGGAGTTTTGCTTTTGGGAAGGTTTCCAATCAATTATTCCATTTCCTTACTGATGATTGGTCCATTTAGATTTTCCAGCTCTTTGTGATTTACCCTAGGAAGGCTCTGTGTTTCTAAGAACATGTCCATTTCTTCTAGGTTATTGAATTTGGTGGCATATAACTCTTCAGAGTATTCTTGGATAATCCTTTGTATTTCTGTGGCATCCATGGTAACTTCCCCTCTTTCATTTATGATTTTGTTTATTTGTGTCATTCCTCTTTATCTTATTGAGTCTAGCCAAGGGTTTGTCAATTTTGTTGATCTTTTCCAAGAACCAGCTCTTTGTTGCATTAATTTTTTCTATTGTGTTTTTGTTCTCTATTTCATTTAGTTCTACTCTGATTTTTATTATTTTCTTCCTTCTGCTGACTTTGGGTTTCATTTGTTCTTCTTTTTCTAGTTCTTTAATGTGTAATGAGAGGTTATCTATCTGGGACTTTTGTTGTTTCTTGAGATAGGCCTGTAATGATATAAATTTCCCTCTTGAAACCGCTTTTGCTGTATTCCAAAAATTTTGGTAGGATGTATTTTCATTCTCATTTGTTTCTATGTATCTTTTGATCTATTTCTTTATTTCTTCTCTGACTCAGTCATTCTTAAAAAGCATGTTGTTTAATCTCCACATACTTGTGGTTTTGCCTACTTTCTCTTTGCAGTTGATATCCAATTCAAAGACTTGTGATCAGAGAATATGTTTGGTATGATTTCAATCTTCTTAAATTGGTTGAGACAAGTTTTATGTCCTAATATAGGGTCTACCCTTGAGAATGTTCCATGTACACTAGAAAAGAATGTATAGTCTGATGTTCTAGGATGGAGTGCTCTATAAATGTCAATTATGTCCATTTCATCTAATGTGTCATTTAGGGCTGATATTTCTTCATTTATTTTCTGTTTGGATGATCTATCCATATCTGTCAATGATGTATTTAGGTCCCCTACTATAATTTTGTTTTGGTCAATTTTTCCCTTCAGTTCTGCTAGTAGTTGCTTTCTATATTTCAGTGCTCCCTTATTGGGGGAATAAATATTGATGACTGTTATGTCTCCTTGTTGTATAGTCCCCCTTATCATTGTGAAATGTCCATCTTTGTCTCTTGTTACCTTTTTTTTTATCCTGAAGTCTGTTTTATCTGATATCAGTATGGCTCAACCTGCTTTTCTCTGAATACCATTGCTTGGAGTGTCAATTTCCACCCTTTCTCTTTGAGTCTATATTTGTCCTTGTAGCTGAGATATGTCTCTTGGAGGCAGTATATGGTTGGGTTTAGTTTTTTTTATCCAATCTGTTACTCTGTGCCTTTTTCTTGGTGAGTTCAGTCCATTTACATTTAGGGCAATTATTAGTATATGAGGATTTCCTATCACTGTATCTTTGGTTCTTGGTAGGACTGTGTCTTCATTGTTTCTTTGCCTTTTTATTGCTGTGTATTATTTCAGTGTGGTGGTATTCTATGATTTCCCCCCTCACCCCCTGTTTCTTGTTTTTTTACGGTATATATTTCAGTTCTGGACATTTTTTGAGTGGTTACCATTAAGTTTATGTAAAAGAAAGTTTCATATTTAGAGTATTCTATTTTCTTCAGCATGCTTCCTTTTTTCTTTCCCTTTTGCTGATTCAGACCTTTACTCTCTCCGCTTTTATGTTTTTGTTGTCATAAATTATCCTTATTTATGCTCTGAGTTGATTTCTGCACTGTAGTGGCAAGTTGTGTTTTTCCTCTTTTTTTAATGTTTTTTTTCTTCTTTACCCTGTAAGTTATGTTTAAGCATATAGTGTCTTATTTGGTGTAGGGGTTGCCATTTCCTGTTTCTGTGTGTCTGTTCATAATACTACTCATAATATTCTATTCTTTTGCTCTATTGGTTCAGGTCGAATATCCTCCTTCAGCATTTCTTGTAGTGCAGGTCATGTGTTAGAAAATTCCCTCAGCTTCTGTATGTTTGGAAATGTCTTTATTCCTCCTTCATATCTAAAGGATATTTTTGCTTGATATATTTTTCTTGGCTCATATTTTTTCTCTTTCAATAGTTTGATTATTTGATTCTACTCCCTTCCGGCTTGTAGAGTTTCTGCTGAAAAATCGTATGATAATTTAATGGGCTTTCCCTAGTAGGTTACTGTCTTCTTTTCCCTGGCTGCCTTGAGGATTCTTTCTTTGTCGTTAATTTTTGACACCTTCAAAACAATGTGCCTTGGAGAAGGCCTTTGGGGATTGAGGTAATTAGGTGTTCTATTTGCTT
>NW_017731664.1:1018748-1045023 GCF_001890085.2 Hipposideros armiger | reverse complement strand
CGGGAAGAGCGCAATGATGGTGCTAACTTGGGCCAGTGAAGCAACGTCCTCCACAACTAGACTGAAGAACAAAACAACAGCAATTTGTCTGTTCCCCTTCCCCCAATTCCCCAGCACTGTTCCCATCCCCCCAGGTCCCCAATAAAAATCTTTAAAAAAAATTAGTTTCAGGTGTACAAAACAATATAGTGATTAAACATTTATATGCCTCATAAAGTGATAACCCCAATAAATCTATTACCCATGTGATACTGTACATAGTTATTACAATATTATTGACTATATTCTCTATGCCATCCTTTATATCCCCATGACTATTTTTAAATTATAGTTGACATTCAATATTATTTTATATTAGTTTCAATTTTACGGTGCTATGCTCAGATATTTATACAATTTATGAAGTAATCCCCCAACAAATCCAGTACCCACCCACCACCATACATAACTTTAAAAATACCATTGACTATATTCCTCATACTGCCATGACTACTCTGTAACTACAAATTTATATTTCTTAATCCCGTTGCTTTTCTCTCCCAGCCCACAACCTCCCCTCCCATCTAGTAACTATCAGTTTGTTCTCTGTATTTATGGGTCTGTTTCTATTCTGTTTGCTCATTTATTTTGTTCTTTAGATTACACATGTAAGTGAGATCATATGGCATTTGTCTTACTCAGTCTGACTTATTTCACTTAGTATAATACCCTCTAGGTCCATCCATGTTGTTGCAAATAATAAGATTTCATTCTTTTTAAGGACAGAGTAATATTCCACTGTGTATATGTCCACATCTTTATCCAATCATCTATTGATGGGCATTTTGGCTTCTAACTGATGTTCTTATTCTGCTCTGGGCCACCTTAAGTCTATTCTCAACATAGCAACCAGAGTGGTCCTTTCAAAATGTGAGCTAGATGGCACTCTTCTACTAACAATCCTCCAGCACTTTACCATGTCCCTCAGAGTTAAACCTAATATCCTGACCATGACCTTCAAATCCCCACATAACCTGGACCTATTCCCTCTCTGACCTCATCTTCCTACAACTCTACTCCTCAGTCTATTTTCTCCAGTGACACTGGTCTCTTTGCTGTTCATTGATCACACTAGGCTCTACCCCACCATAGGGCTTTTGAATTTGCTGTTCTTCGTCCTGGAACACTTTTCTACCAGGTATCCACATGGCTCATGTCTTTGGTCCCTTCAAATGTCACCTTCTCAATTAGGTCACCTTTTCCCAGAATTGCAAACTCCACCACCACCTTCACTGTCAACACTCGCTATTTCCCTCTATTTTATCTAACATAGTATATATTACAATTTCACATGGTATATATTTTATTTATTTTGTCTATTATATTTCGTACCCACCCCCCACTCAAATGTGTGCTCCATAAAGGCAGAGATTTCTGTCCAGTCTTTCTTGTTTTGTTAACTGATCTTCCTCAGAGACGGTAACAACGCTTGGCACATAACTGGTGCCCAAATAAACACTTGTTGAAAGGATAAATGAATGAATGTAGAAGATTAGTTATTTAATGATGACATTTGCTCTTTACTGAATGAACTAGCTCAAGCCTAGGATCTCATTCTATTTTTGAATCAAAACAGTTATCAAAGCAGATAAATGCATGGGTGTTGGAGTATGACAATCTTCATTTACAAGAGTTGCGCCTTTGGGAAAGCTACTAAACCTCTCAGCCTCAGTTTCTTAATGGGACATGTGAGCCTCAAGTGAGACAAGTCATTGAAGTGATCAGCTTATCTGAAAAATGGGTCAGTCACAGCATGCTTTGCATGATCCCACGTATAGGAGGTATCTAAAATAGTCAAACTCATAGAAGCAAGGACAGAATGTGGCTGGCAGGGGCAGGGGAGAGGGAGACATGGAGGATTTCTAATCAATGCATATAAAGTTTTAATAAAGCAAGATGACTATGTTCTAGAGATCTGCCATACAAGATTATGCTTATAGTTAACCATATTGTATTGTATACTTTAAAATCTGTTAAGAAAGTAGATCTCAATAAAATAAAAATTAAGATAAAAAGAAAAACCCAACTAAGAAATGCCTTATATGTGTAAAATTAACTGATTCCTTAATTAAAACT
Source organism: Hipposideros armiger (assembly GCF_001890085.2). Classification (NCBI taxonomy): domain Eukaryota; kingdom Metazoa; phylum Chordata; class Mammalia; order Chiroptera; family Hipposideridae; genus Hipposideros; species Hipposideros armiger. Next base: position 1,042,908 of record NW_017731664.1, on the reverse strand, counting down.
TTCCCACCAAGAAGAAAATGTGTGCTTTGCAAGTGTGAAGAAACAAAATAGTCAAGGTGGCTCAATGCCATTAGGGCCATGGGCCCTAACTTAGATCTCCAGGTTGAATGAACATCTGCTGTAACTGGATCTAGATATCAAAAGCCAAGTTCTATGAGTTCATATGTGAAGTATTAAACAATGCAGAAACTTAAACCATGATCTGGATTCAAATCTTAGCTTCATCATTTATGACCTTGACTGAGTTATTACTTAATCCCCTTGAGACTTAATTGCCTCATCTGTAAAAGGAGGATCAAAATATCACCCTCCTCATAGGGTTGCTCTGAGGAGTAAATGAGAAAGTATATTTAGCTCAGTGCAGGGCACATATTACTAATACAATTGTCATTATTTCAAAAATCATTATTAAAACACATATGCATTTATTTTGGGTTTAAAGAACTCTAACGCCTAATAAATATTAGATCTTTCATAAACATGTATTTAATATATAAAGGAATTAAAATTTGAGCCTGGTTGATGTGCTTATTAACATGTACTTAGGGCCCATCAGCAGAATTTTGTTTTCTTTTGCTCTTATGAACTGTAACATAGACACCTTTCAGAGTCATCATAGGGCAGGTAATTGGTGAAAATAACATGGTCAGCATTTTGATTTATGTGTCTGAAGCAGCTGAAAAATAGATTAAATCTTCAACATTTTGGGAAAAGAGGTAAGTCCAAGTAAGCACAGAAAAAAGAATCAGTTTTTTCTGTAGAGAATTTTTAGTTAAACTGAAATCTATCTGACATCAAGTATATGTTGGGAATAGAAGAACAGGAACTGGAATCCATTTTCAATGGAAATTCTTAGTGGCCCAGGCTCTTTAATATGTTAATATCCAATGGACACACAAGTATAAAAATTGATATAAAATTGCTTCTGAGTGTGCCCTTATGATACCCAAATAACCAGAAGGTCTAGGCAATACAATGAAAAAGTCACTTAGAACTCTGCTTGATTACACATAGTCAAAATAACGAGTTGATTTAATTTTTCACTTCTCAGCCAGTTCCTTGAATGACAGGCAGAGAATGCCTAAATTTGCTTTTTTTCTTTTCATTTTTTAAAAAAATCTAATGCCTTGCTTTTGGAAATGAAAACAACTGAGCCTAAATAGTTCACAATCAATTTGTCATTGAAGCACAAAGAACACAGGAAGCTAGACACATTTTGAATGAAACCAAGAATGCCAACCTTCAGCTTTGAAAATGTTTCCTGCTGGAGAATCAGCTCATTCTGATTTGCAAATAATCACATTCTTATTTTTATTAATAAGTGAACCTTGCATACGAATAGCTTTCTTCCTCCTTTCCCCCAAATAGTCTTTATATCTATCATCTCATTTGCTACTCAAAACAACTCCTTGAGATGAAAAAAGTAAGGAAAACACTTCTCCGATTGTACAGATGAGGAAATTGAGGTACAGGACTGGCTAGTGAATTCCAGAAAGTCACATAGGTATCTAGTGATGATGTTTAGACTAGCACCAACATTTCCTAACTGCTGATTTAAAAACTTCCACTAAACTACGGCACCTCGTATGCCATGACTGCTTTACATATTTTCCTGAACCTGTCCATCATAGTGACCTCATGGAAATAAAAAGTCCTTCTGACAAAACTATATAAATTTTTTTGAAACTTTAAAAAGCCTCCTTAAGTTAAAACTTATTTTTCTCCCCAGCTCCCACTGCCTTCCCTTCCCTACTGTCATTCCCTCAGAAACTTATAATTCAGACTACAAAACCTAATAAGTAATTTGCTTCAGGCATTAAGGGCCGTCTCTCAAATATTTCTCTAATTTGTTGGACCTTCCTATTTACAATATAATTTTCTAAATATGATGTTCCATCCTGGATGGAAGGAAGCCTGGAACAAATAAAGGATATTAGTGGAAAAACTGGGGAAATATGAATAAAGGCTGGAGTTTAGTTAATAGTAATGTATCAATGTTAATGTCTTAATTTTGAAAAATGTGCTACAAACATGTATGATGTTAACATTAGGGGAAAGTGAGTGAAGGGTATATAGGAACTCTGTATTGTCTTTGCAACTCTTCTATAAACATAAAATCATTCCAAAATAAAACGTTTATTAAAATATAATTGCAAGGTACAGTAACTTTGAAATTAACCTATAGTACATCTCACCAGGAGCCATAAGTATTTTTTAAAATTGTTATCAGTAGCATGTTTTACTTTTCCCTCTACTTTTCCTTTTCCCATCTTGGTAATTCCCATGTTGGTGGGCTGAAGAGGGGGTGAATCAAGAAAAAATAGTATCCCAAATAAATTTTCAACCTCTCTTTCTCCTTTGAAACACCTATCACAGCTGCCAGCAAATGTTTCTTGGAGCTGTAAGCACATGGGATCAGTCTGAAGAATAAGCTTTGCATTGACGTTGGAAGCTAAATTAAAGGAGTAGAAAGCAGCAGCTGGCTGCCCACTGGCTGGCTGAAGAAGATAAACAGTGACTATCCTGTACCCACCCACCCCCCACAACAAACAAGCTGCCTGATCTTTTCCCTAAATCAAAGTACATAAGCCATAGACTGCGGAATGGAAAGGAAAGAAGATCCTCAAAGCAAATCCCATCTTTAAATAATTTTGTAAACCATATAAACCACTGGCCTTCTTCTTATAAACACACTTCACACCCAGAATCGCCAGTAAAATTCTTCATTTCCAGCATTTTACGTCTAAATGGCACTTGTCAGGATTGTGAAGTACTTAATTGTGACAGAGAAAGAAAAATATGTTAAGAAATCTAGATTAAATGTGTTTTGACACTAATGATGATGTAACTTTAGCAGATCAATGTTCTTTAGTAAATAGGGAGTTAGTCTAAAACATGACTAGAGGATACTAATGGGAATGCTAGCCAGAAACTACATTATTTCTTAAACTTCTCTACCCCACTTATCTGTCTTCTAAGCAAAACTATCAGAAGAAAAGGAGAAAATAGGTTGATACACAGTTGACCCTTGAACAATATGGTTTTGAACTGCATTAGTCCACTTATACATAGGTTTTTCCCCATAAATAAATACCTGTAATTGTTTCAGTCCACAGTTGGGAATCCACAGATGCAGAAGGCTGACTGCATGCATTGTTCTACACCATTTTATATAGGAAGCTAGAGTATCCTTAGATTTAGGTATCCACAGGGGGTCCTGGGACCAATACTCCACAGATATGGAGGGACAACCTAAGATTTGGGGGCGTCAAAATTATATGCAAATTTTCAACTGTACAGGGGTCTGCAAACCCTAACCTCTCATTGTCCAAGGGTCAACTATACTGTATTTTTACTATGAAGACTATGCTCTTACAAAACAATCCTTTGAGATGCTCATTCAGCTCCCCAAGCTTAACTGCAGGTAACCATCCCCAATCTCCTCTCCCCTTCAGACCACTCCTTTTGACCAACAGATACCTTGCTTATGGTTTGATTAGGTAAAAAGGCCTTGGAATTTGTATCTGCCTAATTTTTGATATATTAACCAATGTGTATTTTTATTCTAGGTGTTTTCTAGAAGTTTCTTAAGGTTATTCCATTACCCTTCTCCCATTCAGGCTGATTTGCTCAGAATCAGCATCCATCACCTCAGAGTATAGACATCACAGCAAAAATAATGGTAGACAGAAAAGAGTCTATTTGTTGGCTTTTAAAGGTCACATAGAAACAAAGCAAATGTCCATCAATGTGAATCTGGATGAATAAGCTGTGATATCTTCACATGATGGAATATTATATAGCTGTCAAAATAAATAATCAACACAACAATGTTGATGAAGTTAGCAATATGATATTAGGTGAAAAAAAGTACAAAAAGGTTTTCATAAGACATGATATCCCTTTAATATAATTAAAACAATTTTAAAAACTAAACAAATTATTTTTTGTAAGACATATAGATGCAATAAAATTATATCTAAAAGAAAGCAAGAAAATGATGAGCATTGGATTCAGAATAATGGTTACATCAGGTAGGAGTGGCAGGGGAGGCAGATGTTATGGGGGTGGAATATATGGTTAAATGTACTCGTAAGATATTGTTAAGGTTCTAACGTTTTAGCTTTTGATTTGAGTGGGGTGTTTTGGGTATCTATTACAATTATTAAAAACAAATAACTAGTTAAAGCAAAGAGGGCTATGTGTCGACCAATGATAAGGGTATCTCTTGAAATAAGAATTATGATGAATCTACTTCTGTGAACCTAAGGACACATTTAAAAATATTAAGTAGCAACAAATAAACTCATAGCAGAGATAATCATTTGAGAGAAACAGGTTGTGAGTTTCCTCATCCCTTAGCCTAAGATTCTGGGCATAAACATTGGATGTGGGGCAAAGAGTCTTGTGCACTCCCACAACAATATAAAGATCTTCCAAATAAAGGAGTCCAAGAGGCAGCAGGAAAGTTGGTAGCGAGTCAGCATATGGAGCCCTGAGTGGAGGTCCTGTTTCGGATACTTCACTGGGAGGAGTCCTGGGGGCAGGAAGAACCGTGGACTTCCCAGCTAGCTTAGGGAACCCAAGAGGAGAATGATCCTGTGGTCCTGGAAAGGACACAGAAGTAGTTACCCACAGCCCAGATGATGTGGGATTGGAAGAAATGTCTGTTGAAGGGCCTGAGGTAGCCCCACTGAATTTCTTGCACCTCCAAAGAGACAAGGGGAAAAACGCTGTGTCCCATGTGCATGAGGGGCATGGATGTGGTTGAGAGAGAGCTGGACCTGGAAAAGCCCCATGGTGGAGAAGACAGAACGATGCAACAATGGGCTACTTGAATTCACAGCCAAGGACCAGACACGATGCTGCACATGTAAGCAGATGCCAGCATCCCCCATACCCTAATATCTCCCCAAACCCATTTTGAGAAAACTCTGGAAGCCCCTCACAGTTTAGATACAACTCAGAGAAAGGAAAGGGACACAAAATGATTGAGAGGACCAGAAGTGACTAAGATTGGGAATCTACTACTGGCCTGAAGGAAGACTTGATATAGAAATTAGGTTCAGTTATGGAAGAATTTGTTTAAATTACATTTTGTACACAACTGAGCTTGTGGCCTGAGATATGAAACTCCTGCATGTATGAGCTATCCAGGAATCTAGTCAATCCCTATGGCTATCTGGGTATATGAGATATGGAAGCAGAGCATGCAGATTAGCCTGATCTTTGTGCCATAACTAGCCATGTGACCTTCAGCAAATCTCTGGGACTCAGTGTCATCAATATAAAATAAGGGTGGTGGCTAGAACACAGGTCAAGCTCTGACCCTGCCAGTAGTTCACTGTGTGACCTTGGACATGTCCCTTTCCTTTTCTGGTTCTCTGGTTCCTCATGTGTAATACAAGGGAATGAGATGAAATCTACACATTCTTTTGAGCTCCAACAATCTATCATGTAACTTTGATATGGACTTTTTTGGACTTCAAATGCATTATATGCAGCTAATATCCTCTGATTTCAATATTTATATGATGACAACTTATTTCTTTTAAAAATTTTACAGCCAAATTGGGACTGTAGAGAGTCATTTATCCAAATGTATATAGCCTGTCACTCATAAGTCCAGAAACAGCTGAGATGTAAATATTTAACCATGAATAACTAGCAGAACTCCTCTGCAGAGCTAAATACAGTCATTTTTTGTTATTTTTCTAAATATTATTGGCTTGGCTGTCTCTGCTTGAGAATTGTTTCTAGGGTCATGGATACAATCAGACAGCCCTCTTCTTTTAAACCCAACCTCTATGAAAACGTAGGTCTATTTGTTTTTTAGGAGTCTGTGCATTATTTTTGGCTCCCTTCCTATTCTATTTATTTGCCTATGAAGCACCATGAAGGTGGGGTGGTGGGGAGAATGAAACATGGCAGGCACAGATCTGGTGAGCAAAGAATCTGGTGATAGGGTAGCTGGGGAGATTCCCTATCAGGGAGTATGGCAAAAAGGAAATTAGAGGCAGTGGTGCACACCAAGACATGTGTAGATACATGACCTACTGTCTTGAATATGTGGAGACACAGTATGGGTGGTGTAATGAGGGGTTAAGAGCACAGGTCTTAGATTCAGACAGAAATGGGTTTAAGTCCTGGCTGTACCCCTTACTAGCTGTGTAAACTTTCTGATTTGTAAAAGATGGGATGAGAGTAATTGCACCTGCCTCATAGGGTTGTTTAGAGGCCTAAATAAAAGACTACATCTAAAAGTACTTAGCATCATGTCCGAAACACAGTGGTACCTAATAAATGGTAGGTAGTATTCTGATTTAAATAATCACAATTCCACAAAATCCCAGAGCTATAATGAACCCCTGAGATCACTTAACCCAGTCCTTTGATCATATAGATGAAGATGCTGAGACCCAGTGCAGTGAAGGGATTTGTCACAGGACACACAGCTAGTTAATGACAACACCAGGACTAGGAGCTGGTCTCCTGAAGTGGCTTCCTAAGATCTTTGACCATATGGCACATACATACATAGGCAGAATTGTGATGAGGGTCATTTTGGTCCTTTGTGGTCTTCCACCCCTCCTTTCCCCATTCTAGTCCAAGGACAAAGTCCCAGGTGATTCCCACTGGCCTACCCTTGGGGAAGATCATGGAAGACAAGAGCAGCTTCCCCAGCAGCCAGAGCCACCTTCCTCCACGCACACTTCCTACATACACACTTTGGGCCAGCCCTTGTACTTAGATGCCTTGCTCTCTATCCAGAGAGCCTGCATCAACGCCAGTGTTCATAGCTTTGGGGCTACCCTTAGGAGTAAAATTTTTCTCATGAAGATTACATGGCACTTTTTTCTATAAGTTTCTCCTCACAACCACCAGCAATAAAGATATCATTTTGTGATGTGCTTAGGGTGATATCCAAAATAGTTCATTTCTGGTCCAGCATGGGCTGTAACCAACTAGAAAACATGCCAGAAAGCCGACTGGCACAGAGTAATGTAGGCCTTCTGTTGTGCTAGCCATTAAACCTTTAGTTGTGGATCATGGGGAGAGCCCAAGGGTCCCAGGGGAGGTGCAGGAGCAGGAGCAGTGGAGGCTGAGACACTTAAGGAAGCTTGGGACAACAGACATTTACCCAGTGGCAAGGAAGTATTTCCTTTAACAAAGGTACAACTGCACCACAGCACCCTATTAAATGTCAGCCTGGTTGTACTCAGTTGGAGCTCTAGGCCTGAGGCTGAAAAGGGGGACCGGACAGAGCTGGACCTAGCACTCTGGAAGCTCACTTGTTAGACAACTGTGCCCATGCCAGGGTTCTAAGACAGCTGGGTGGAAGCGTGGAACCCCTATCTGCTGACAAGTGAGCAGTTTACAGTCATGCATCGTCCCCAAGGTTGAGAGGCCTGCCTGCTGCCACTGCCTAGGCCTTCAAGGGCTTCGACTGGCAAGTACCTCAGAAGCCTTTAGGCATTGTGTTTAGTACTTTTAGATGAGGACTCTGTTTTGCAATGGATTTATCTGGTATTCTTTTGAATAGGAACTGAATGGAAAGGCACTGATCTGTGGGAGACATCAATATCTTTTTTAACCCCCATGATTTGCCATGTAGTCACTCTCCTTCTCCTTGTCTTATGTGGTAAGGTGTTCCAAGAAACTGTAGATGCACTGGATCTCAACAATGACTTTCCAAAGGCATATTTAGCCCATGTTGTTTTGAAAAAAGCCAAGCTTGTCAAATAGGCTGCCTGAAGATGATAATTAAATTAAATGAAATTAATCCCAAGAACTACTATTATGGGATTGGCTGATTACATAGGTAGCTAAGACCCACTAACTACCATTTTCCCTGCTGGACTCAAAAGCGACATTTTTGTTATGTATGAATAAGTAGTAAGAGCACCACAGCTCTGTCCACAGAAGGAACTCTTCTTTATGTGCAGTGTAAATCCAGGGGCAGGATAGAGTCCCTGCGTGCGCTCTGGTCTGATGGCCTCCCCCCTGAATGCTCCTTGCTGTGCTGTGCCACAATTAATCAAGCTTCCTAGGTTTTAGTTAATTTCAGGACCCAAATAAATTGGTTTGTACTGGCATTAGTCCAGCCCTGATAATTTCACAGCCGTGTGCTTGGAAACTGCTGCAAGTTTGCACAGGACTTAGCAAGCAGGGAGCTGGGAGAGAAAGCATAAAAGAAACTCTTGTTTGGCTTAAGTTCCATTAATAGTGGGGAAAGCTGAACTCTAAGTGACAGAAAAACATGGTTGAGCACATGGACTTTGTAGCTGGGAGTGGGGTTCTCTCTGTTCTTTATACCCTTCCCCCAACTCTTGCCATATTTGAAAACAATAAAATTAAATAAACTCAAACTTCAGTTTGACATTTCTCTTTGTCTGATTATTCTCAAGTTTTTGTCTCTGATTTCACAAGAGTCCCTTGAGGAATAAGCACTGGAACCCATAATCTAGTAAAAGGTTCATTTGGGTTTAGGCTTTTTATTTGTAAAGATATGATTCTTGGAGATTTTTTCAATTACAGGCAGCTTTTATGACTACTGAGAGGTTACCAGGAAAATTCAAAGGCAGGAAGAGGAGGGGTCCTTAATGAGAATAGACATTTGGTGCTGCCTGTGTAAATGAGCTGCTATGGAGAGTGACCCCAACTACCACGTGTTGCAACCTTTCAGAGGCTCAGGAATGTCTCTGGCACTTGGGTTCTAAAATGTTCTGTGGCCAGAGCAATTCAGGTTCGAAGGGGCCAATAGGTCAAGTGAGTGGACACAGAATATGATTTTGCAATCAAATATTTATAGAGCTTGAAGTAACTTCAGAGATCATGGAGTTCAACTCTTGATTTTACAGTTGGGGAAACTGAGGCCCACAGTGAGCAGGAGGTGAGAATATGACTCATACAGGCAGAGACAGGATTAGAACCAAGAGTCCTAATTCTAAGTTAAAGGATCTGTCCATATTCTGACGCTGCTTCTCTTGAGGCTAGGACATCATATGTTAATATAAATAGGGGGGCGGAAGATTTGGACACTTGGTTATAGAGCCAATGTGAGAGTAGCTGTTTAGATTTTCATATTTTTGAGGTAAAACTCCCTGGAAGTGCAGATTCCCTCTGCTAGGTTTTAAAATCATCCAAAAACAGAGATGAGGGTTTGACTGTGTCTATGTGATGCCTAAACAGACAGTTGATTCAGTAAACAAATATTCATGTTGCCGGCTTGGCAACACAACCAGTTGGTGAACTGAATATTTCACCTTTTAACTCCTTAAGAGGCAGTATGAGGTAGAAGTAAAATTCCCATACTTCCTGTCAGAAAACCTGGCTCTCAGACCCAGTTGAGCCACTAACCCCTACCCCCAGGCCTCAATTTCTCCCTCTATATCTTAATCAGATTTGGGCTAAATTGTCTCTAAGGTGCCTTAGAGTTTTGATCATCTAAGATGCTACTCTATGCACAACAAGTCATTTTCCAGTATGGTATGGGAGAGGATGATGTCCCTATTTATGGCACTTGCCATCGCAGGTGAGTTCTGCAGCCTCACATTTCTAGTGTTATAAGAGATTTATGGATGTAATTCACAGCCTATTTTCATTTCACTCCCAAATTGGCTTCTAAATAGGTAGCTCACTGCTCTCCCAGGTCCTGTCCCCTAATGGCCTTCTCACAAAAAAGAAAAGGATTTCAGTATTCAGTTGACAGGAAGGACTCAGCAGTACTTTCAGGAAGGCTATACTTTGTCATGTAGGTTCATCAAGCTAGTACTAACTGTTCATCAGTCCACACCTCTTTCCCAGATTACCCATGCCCAAAGGCTGGATAATTGGCCTGTGGGATTTTTAAAAAGAGGTGGGGAACAAGGAAGTGGTGTTGTCTTAATAATGGGTTCCATGTCAGGCGTTGAATCTGACTCTTTCTGGTTGATTTCTGACTCTTAGGCTGTGAATAAGATCTCCTGGCTCATGCCCCTGACCATCCCATTTACTTACTGAAGCTTTTATTTAGTGGACTCAAGCCAGTGGTATTCTAGAGCCAGCTCTCAACAGATTGTGAGAGGCAATTCTGCACATCTTTTACCAACTCCACATTAAGTGACAAAACATTGGTGGTTTGAAATCGGCCATGTTGGGGATATTTACATAACAGAAATTGGAAATTGTTTGTAAAGGATGACTGTTCTCCCTAGAAAGCCATCTGTTAAATAGTTATCACTGTACACCATGATTCAAACTCAAATGCCTTTAGAGTCTAGAAAGGTAATCTGAACAAATAAAACAGGCCTGAGGGTAACAATAGGGAAACAGCAGGGAATGGTGGGAACTGTGGCAATTGGCAAGCACATATGTTATGTAAAAGCAACAGCCACTACTCTGTTCTTGCCTATATTACCGTGTACAGATGTCAGCCAAGTATTGCCAGCAATTCTAATTTTTCAAGAGGAACTGGAAATCAAAAGTTTTGTGTGAAATCTCCTAATTATAAAAAACAAAGGTTGTTTGGAACCAACTGAAATTACAAAAAAAATAAATCCCTGTTCAGTCCTGGCAAAACATGTGGGCAAGATCTTCTCAGCCTTTGGATCAGCAGTTTGCCATCTTGTTTTCTTGACTCTCTGTTTCCTGCTCTTATTCCCTGGGTTATAGCTCTGATCTTGAGTTTCCAACATCATTTCCTAATCAGAAATAAACTTGCCTTCCTTGAGAACTGAAAGAACAGATAATTTGGATCTGAGAATATCCAGGTGGCTTCTTATGATTCTATTCTAACTTGTGTCTTGTTTTTTGTCCATGTGCCATGAAGCTGGAGAAGAGAAACATAGGCTCAAATATGCATATAAAATTTTATGATGTTCTCCCAGCACCAGGACAGTACCTAGTGCTTGTGCACCTGGGTGAGAGGAGAAAGTGACTTCCATTTTGGCATCAGTCTCTTTACTGTTCCACTTGAAGGCATGCTGGCATTCTACTCTCCAACTCACTCCCTGCCTAGAAGAATAGGGTGGGAAATTAGACTAATTATTGGTTTTCTCTTCCTGCCTTTATCCCCACTTTCTTCTAAAGGCAGGCAAACTAAAGCTTAGATGAACTAATAAAGTAATTTACTGAATGTAGAATAGCTCTCACATTTGGACTAAGTGGTTGGGGGCTGAGAGGGCAAAATGAGGATGGAAACAACTAATGAGTACCTACTGTATGTCAGGCATTATGCCAGGCACTCCACATAAATCAGGCCATTGAATCTCCATAGCAACATTGTTATCATCCCCCTTTTACACATAAGGAAAGAGACTTGGAAAAGTTAAATGATGTGTTGGGATTCAAATTCAGGTATGCTTGATTCCAAAGCCTTGGCTCTTTTAAGTACATCATGCTACCTCCCTAAGGAGAGCTAGCTGTTGTGGTTAAGACAATGAAACAGACACTTCACTGGGTTCTGCTGAAAAATAATAATAACGGGGAGCTCTGCTACCTAGCTTTGGAATAAAGCAAATATCTTGGGAAGATCACTGTGGTTCTGGGGAACTATGGGTAACATGGGGTCCTATAGTAAGCTACCTGAGGAAATGTTTTATAGCAAATAGAGTTTCCAGGGAGACAGCTTCTATCCTATGATATTGCATTATTCTATGCTCAGTCTAACATTTGGATATATTATACCTCTAGTTTGTTTTTATGACATTCCTGTTTAACAAGTTATACACACTTTTGTAAGAACACTTTTAAAAAAATGTAGTTGAACTATGTGAAACAAATCTTCAATTAGAAGAGGGTGTATTTCATGCTCTGCCCACTTGACTTATTCATGGTAATTATGGGCACACTACAATTTTTGATCAAGGAAATGCACCCCCTTTCATCTTTGAGATATTCAACCATCCTGCACACTATGATGAGTTTTCCTTGATTTTAAAATAAAATGTTCCTGAAAATTTTCTATAAACCAAATATTGCTTTTTCAATGGCCTTTATGATAAATCTGGAGATATGCTCCTTTGGGAAGATAATCACGTAACATGCGCCCATGAGTATTTTAAAATCACTTAAGAAGAAAATAATTTCTATAAAAACACTATTCAGATATAACACAAAAAATACCTTGGGCTATTTTTATTTCATAGAGTCGCTGAAAGGTATAAATAGAAAATAAAAGCTTAACTAAAAAGGATACATTGAACCAAAAAGATAACTGCCTCTATTAACTCTGTTTCCAAGATTCTCTAACCTTTTCTATTTACTCCTCTTGTTTTCATAAAGTTCTAGGAAACAGGATTGTTTTCACTGATGGTATTAGCCAAGATCAGCCAGGTTCTGATGTGGCCGAGTGGCTCAGTTGGTTAAGAGCTTGCTCTAGAGAGCGAGCTCTGAGCAGCAGGGTTGCCAGTTCAATTCCCACATGGGCCAGTGAGCTGTGCCTGAGCTGAGCTGCCAACATATGGCAGGATGGCTCAGCTGGTAAGAGCACATGCTCCTAACAACAAAGTTGCTTGTTTAAGATGGTGGGCTGTGCCTGCCCACAACTAAAGACTGAACTCTGCACCATGAGCTGAGCTGCTGCCTGGGTGGCTCAGGGAATAGAGTGTGCGCTGTTAATAACAAGGCTGCTGGTTCGACTCCCTCATGGGATGGTGGCTACGCCCACCCACAACTAATTGAACACAGCACCTTGAGCTGAGCGGCGCAACTGGACTTGGAGCTGAGCTTGCTGCACCCTCCACAACTAAGATTGAAGGACAACAACTTGGCTGTTCCCTTTCCCCAATTCCCCAGCACTGTTCCCCTCCCCCAACTCCCCAATAAAAAATCTAAAAAAATAGATTAGCCAGGTTCTGCTGCAACAATAAGCACCCTCCAGATTTCAGAAGCCTAATATTCAAAGTTTCTTTATCACTCACTTTAGATATCCAAAATGAGTGCTGGGGGCTTTGCTCATCTTAGTCACTCAGAAAATCAGGCTTTATTTCAATATTTGTATTCATCATTCCTGTGGCAGTGGGAAGGGAATGGGGCAAATCATGCACTGGCACTTAAATTTTCCACCCAAAAGTGACACATCACTTTTGCTATGATTTCACCAGCCGAAGCAAATCTGATGGCCATGCTCACCCCCAAAGAGTAAAGGGGGTAATGTTCTACCATGAAATTAAAAAGAGGAAAGTTAGAAATATTAGATGAACTACACTAATAATAAGTGATTCTGTATTCTAACACTTTAGAAATGACTAGTAGAAAGAAAATACAACAAAGAGACAAAAATTCAGTAACAAACAAGAATCAAACAAATAATAAAGGGACTCATATTAAAATATAACATAAGGGTCCTAAAAGGTCTATACAGTGAATTCGTCAACTTCTAAATATTAAATGAAGTATCTGATTAACACAAACTCTAGGTTGGTCTGATTTTCTGTATAAAGAAGCTGATGTTTGACCAAGGAGTAAAAGCATTTCAGTGGAGGAAAGACAGTTTTTAAAAAATGATGCTGTAGCAAATGTACATTCATAGGCCAAAAAAGTGAACCTTGATCTAAACATCACATCTTATATAAAAATTAACTTAAAAAATCATAGATTTAAATGTAAACCTTAAAACTAAATCATAGATTTAAATGTAAAACTTAAAACTTTAAAAATAGGAGAAAAAGTTTGGGATCTAGGGCTAGGCAAAGAGTTCTTAGACTTTAAGATGTCAAAACACACTCCATAAAAGGAAAATTTGATAAATTGGACCTCATCCAAATTAAATTTTGTTCTATGAAAGCCTATGGGAAGAGGATGAAAAAGACAAAATATAGTATGGGAGAAAATGTTTGCAAACCATGTGTGCAACAAAGGAATAATATCTAGTATATATAAATAACTCTCAAAATTCAACTGTATGAATACAATCCAATTAGAAAATATGCAAAATAGATGAGGAGACATTTCACCAAAGAGGATATACAGACATCAAATAAACACATGAAAAAATGGTAGATACCATTAGGTGTTAGGGAAATGCAAATTAAAACCACAATGAGATGCCACTTTACACCTATCAGAATGGCTAAAATAATGACAACAACAAATGTCAACAAGCATGCAAAGAACCTGGATCTCTTGTGCATTGCTGGTGGGACTATAAATAGCACAGCCACTCTGTAAAAGCACACGGATGCCCTTACAAAATGAAACATGCATTTACCATACAATCTGGGAATTGCACTGTTGGGTATTTATCTCAGAGAAATGAAAATTTATATTTATGCACCATCTGTCGACAAGAGTTCATAACAGCTTTATTTATAACTGCCAAAATCTGGAATAAACCCAGATGTCCTGAAATAGATGAATGGTTAAATAAGCTGGGATACATTCATACCATGGAATACTACTCAGCAATAAAAGGAACAAATTATTTTTTTTCACTGATTATTATTTTTAATAAAATACTTCATGAGGGTCTACCACATGGCAAGCATGGGCCCTCTTCATGGCTGTATCTCCAGGGCCTAACACAGTGCCTGGTGGGTTGGAGGGCTCAGTATATATGTCCATGGATAAGTGATTGCATAAATGAATGAATGGCTTTTCCTTACCATGTGGCACTGGGCATCTTTAAGACTTCCATAGAGAAGTCACCCCCAGTATTATGGAAGGCCTATGCAAATCCCTCCCTTTAAGACATTATCCGTGACATCTAGGAATTTAGCAGATGGAATGGAAGGCACCTAAAGGCAAGGTGGCTGAGGAGTCAGATATAAAAGGAACACATTCTTGATACCTGAAACAACTTGAATGGGTCCCCAGAGAATTATGTTGAGTGAAAAAAGCCAATATCAAAAGGTTACATACTGTACGATACCATGTATTATAACATTCTTCAATGACAAAGTTATAGAGATAGAGAACAGTTTAGTGGTTGCCAGGGAGCTAGAATAGGGGGATAGAAGCTGGATGTGATTATAAAAGATTAACACTGAGAATCCTTGTGGTGTTGGTACTGTTCACTATCTTGACTGTGGTGGCCACACGGACCTTAAACATGTGATACAATTTCAGAGTGAAACACACAGACAAATGGGTGCATGTAAAACTAGTGAAACTGGAATAAGGTGGATGGATTGTACCAATGTCAGTTTCCTGTTTGTGATGTTGTACTATAGTTTGGCATGATGCTACCATTGGGGATCAAGGATATTCAGAATTCCTCTGAATTATCTCTTATAACTGCATGTAAATCCACAATTGTCTTGAAATAGAAGTTCATATACATATATATATATATATATATGTATATATATATACACACAATTTGCAATGAAAAACATAGAAAAAATACATCATGTCTTTTCCGACAACCCAGTATATATATAATGATCTACGCTGTAATTCCCATTTAATAAATAGAGAAAAAATAGGCTTGGAGAAAATCATCAGTTTAGCTTGAATAAGACTTAGTAGGAAGTCTACGGTAGGACTCACCCAAATTAGAGTTCCCAATTCTAAAATCAAGACTGGAACTAGGACTGCCAGCATTTACACTAATGAAAAACCTTTCAGAGAATTCCAGCAGCCCCTTTACACAGTTGCCAAGTGTATAAGAGATCCTGAGCAAAAACTGCCCAGTTGAGAACCATTTGATCACCATACATCGATTTTCGCTTTTCAGCCACTAGGTTTTGAGATGATTGGTTATGCTGCAATCAGAATACTACACCAAGCATGGAGAGTGAGTGGTTGTGGCCAAATGGATGAGTTTTTAAATCTCAGTGAGTCTACCGATTTTAAATGCTAGGATCCATGTTTGTCCCAGGCTGTTCCCTGAATCCCATTTTCCTGAAGACTCTCTAAGCATGTTGGGAGTGATGATGGGGGTTGGGGTATGCAAATAAAAAGGAAATTGAACAACAAGTCCTTACCCTTAAAGAACTCACAGTCTAGTGAGACAAAAACAGCAGTGCAGTGCATTAAATTGCACGGGAAGAGCTATAAGGCAAATCAGCAAGTTCAAACTAATATACCACAGCACAAATTGAAGGCATGTGGCAATGGCTGGCTACCCAAGCACCAGAATGAAGCTAGACAGTTTGGGCCCTGGAGGCAACATTTCAGAAAGGGTCCCCCTTCCTTTGTTAATCGTGAAATAAACATCTCCAGCAATGTAGGGGCTAGTTGGATGATATTAACACTTTTGAAGAAGAAAAAAAAGGAGTTAATTTCCACAATTATTCTTGCTTTAATTTGCCCTTGTTCTCTACTCCTGATAGGTGTATTTCTGGCAAACCACAATTTCCCTCAGTATCAATTTTCTCATCTATAGTTTGGAGATAACAACCAGAGAGTAGTGGGTTGAAAGTCAGGAAGTCTGAATTGGAATTTCAAATCTATCATTGACTGGCTGTGTGACCTTGGATACATCACTTCCTCTCCCCATCAATTTCTTCTTCTGTGACATGAAGAGGTTGAGCTGAATGGTTCCGAAGTTCCCCACCAGCTCTAACGCTTGAGGCTAGACAGTTCATAGTTTGTTGTGAGAGTTTAAAAAGTAGTGATGATCTATATGAAAGTATTCTGTAAGCCATAAAGTAATATATCAATGTTAGGGATATCAATATTATCCAGTTCTACGTCCTCAACAAAAAGTCCTGCTGCTCTCCTCCAAATTTAGGGGCTTAAAATATAAATGGGTACTATCTGTCAAGGCAGCACTGTCCCGGCCTTAGAAGTTTCTGATAATTCTTTTTAACTATCTCTCATAGAATAAACACGAATTTGTACTAGTCTGTCTCAAGCTTACCAAGGCATCAGCAGTGATTTCAGGGTCGGGTTCTTGTCCCAACTCAGAATCCTAGGGACTGCTAGAACAGGGGAGGCTATGGTGGGCTACTCCAAGTTTGCTTCAAGACCCTTAGTGATCGTAGAGGCTCCTACCACGGGACTTGGGAGGCCTCTTTGTGGGAGAAAGTAGATTTCCAAGTCGTCCCCTCTCCCTCCACACACCCCCCATCTCTACCCCTGCCTTTAAGGACACCAACACTTTGTTACTTTAATAGCTGCAATGGGGATTTGGGAAATGCCCCGAAATGATAAGCAACTTGCTAGGGCACAATTTGTGAGGCCAGCTAATCCTGCGTCCTCTGCACCAGCTCAGGACCAGGCCAAATGCATGCACCCAGAGAGTCCTTTGTGCCTGAGAAGAGGGATGCAGGCTTCGAGGCACGGAAGTCAGAGGGTAGGGAGTCTCAAGGCGGGCAAGAGTGGTGGGGAGTTCCTAGGTGCATCCTGAGCAGAGGAGGAGGAGTGGCTGGACGAGATGTGCGGTCCCTTTAAGACCCCAACGCTTGCTTAGCCAGAGGAGGGGGGTGTAGTGGGGGCGCTGCGTGATGGGAAAGTCGCCGGCTAAGCCTCACACTTTCTCCGGATTTCTTAACTTTTGGGTGGAGGGAGTAGGAATAAAGTTGTTGTGCCGGGGCGGAGAGGGGGTGCCGGCTGGCTGCTACTGCGCGCTCGCGGGCTTCCCGCCTGCGCCGAGTGGCCAGCCTCGCGGGCCAAGTGGGGAGCAGGCAGCGGGCGGCGGGCTGCGGGCGGCGGGCAGGTGGCCCCGGGCCGCCGCGCCCGCGCTTTGGCTCTGCCCCCAGGAACCTAGCGAACTGCTGCTCCCTGTGGCTTGAGGGCGGTGATGTTTTTCCTCCCACCCACTTTTGGTTCCCCCTCCCCCCTCGCGCTCACTTTAGGCTCTCGCCACAACCTGCGAGCCCCAGACCTAGGAGGAGCGCCCCGGGGAGCTCAGAGCGCGTGCACGCCTGGAAGACGGAGGAGGCCAGTGGCCAGGTCAGTGAGCAGTGCCTGGCGCCCCCTTCCCCTACCTTCCTTTCCAGCCTTTGCACAGGTGGGATATCTCCTGCTGCCTGGAACCGCCCTTGGAAGTTCCCTCAGGGCTCCCTGAACTCTCTGGACCCGGCCCCCCAACTCCCTCCAGGATCCAGCTACCAGCGGCGGGCTGGAGGTGGGGCTCAGGGCACGGGAGGCAGCTTGGGATTCTGGATTCGAACTCACCACATTCCACTCCCCACTGGGCCTGCATATCTCCATACTCTGGCACTTGGAGGAGGCCACTTAGGAAGCCCCCTAACAGGTTCTACAGTCCCTTAATCATCGCGTGTGTCCGAAGCCTTTTTTTTCTAAGTTGCTGAAGTGCCCTGGACCTGTGGGTGATTAATACGTGCAAAAGTTAATGAAACAGAGAGGACAGGTTAGAGGCTCCTCTGTCCTCTGGATATCTGCCTCATTTTCAAGCCCAGATCACTGGGGTCAAAGTTAGAGACCTAGGCTCAGGAAGCAACACAGTATCGGCAGATTTCAGGGTCTGAAGAGCCTGTCTTCTAGTCCCTCTGGCCTGGCAACTAACTCTATGAGAATAGGCAATTGAGTTCTCTAGGCTCCAGAGTGACTGGAGTTGTTGTGGGAGATAAAATGAAATGATAGATAAAGGTGTTTTGCAAGCCAAATGCAAGACATATTTTTTCAGTCAAAAGAAACACTAACGCATTGACTCTGACAAGAGACACCCTGGGCTAGAACTGCCATTTTTCAGTGGTAACCCACCACCGGTGAACTGAGCTTTTCTTGTTGGGATGTGGAGGAGGAAGGGATTTTAGATGGACACAGGACTGAGACTGCGGTGTCTTCTTATTGTTTGTCAGAAAGAGAATTACTACTATGGGGGCTGTCCGACAGATGATAGCGAATGTGAGATTATAAAGTCAGTCAAGCCTCTTGGGAGGATTAAAGAAACTGTGGAGCATGAAGAACTGACTGACATGTGTTCAGCCCTTAGCCTTCCTTTGAGAATGTCTCTGGTTCTGTTCTACCCAGGAGACCTCTCCTGAGAATGGACAGACTCCTGACGACTTGATGGCCCAGATTGCCTTGCAGGTAGAGCTGGGCGAGGAGCCCTTGGGCCCTTTGCTCAATGCAAATGAACAATACCCATGCTTGTTTCATTGATGCATCTTAATCTACACATTTCTTTAGGTTCTGACAAGTTTCTTTTTCTCTTGTAAAGCCCGCTACCCCTCCCCCTCCCCAGCGTTAGTTGCAGGGTTTTGTTTTCTTTTTTGTTGTGGCCTGGATCCCCCCCAAAACATGTCAATGGTTACATTTCTAAGTAACCTGTCAAAGAAACAGTGCAAGTGCAGTGGCACAACAGCCTGTGTGAAGCAGAGAGTTAATGCAGAAATAACTCCAGTTAACTGGGTCAAAGCATAATTTGAAAAATTAAGGACAGTTTGGTTTTTTGCAAGTGTAACAGTCGGCATGTTTGCTGAGCAGTGCTTGCTTGTGTTTATTGCTGCGGTCCCAACAAATGTCTTGAGCCACCCTACTCCCCTAAAATAAAAGGTTAAAGGGATAAAGAGAAACTGAATAGTGAGGAAAACTGGGGAGGGAACTCTCTTGGTTTATATTTCTGCCCAGAATACAAAGGCAGGACTGCAGAATCTTGTAAATCAAAAGTGAAGATTTATAAAGTGATTCGTTTTCTGATGTTCTCCATCACAGCCTGGGAGGCCACACAGATGACAGGAATGCCAGAAGAGATTAATTGCTCTCTCTCGTCATCAACGTTTCTATTTGCTCATAACATTAGTTGGGACCCAAGAAAAGCAAAAAAATTCTAAAAGCCATTTTCTTGCCAGCTTGAGTTATGAAGCAATGCTACTGTTCACTGAATCGCCCAACCACTGTACAAGAAAAACAACCCTGTTGGTTCTTACATGGGGAGACCTGAAAACTGTGGTTTCAAAAATACCCCCTGAGATCCATATGTGATTGTGATAAATTGGATTTCAGTGGTTTAAACATTATTTCTTATTTAGAGACTTGAGGGATCATCTTATTAAAGTAGACTCAGGAAGACCCTCACTGGGATGGGTAGCTGTGTTGAACTGTTCATGCACATGATTTGCTTCAAGAGAACCTGGTAGCTCTCAGAAGACAGACGTTCTGAGTGATTGAAGGTGGACCACAAGCTCACAGAGGGGACTGAGACGTCAGAACCCAGGCCTGTGGCAGACTAGGAACATGTCCTAGGAGAATTTAGTCCTTGTTTAAGAAGCAGCGAGGAGGTAGAGAAGGCAGAAGGGTACTGCAAATCCTGGCTGATGGCAGCAATTGTTCTTTATGATCAGTACTTCTTTGGTTACATATTCATAATTTGAAACAATGGATTTCTAGTTATCTGGACAACTTCATAGCATTTAACGTAGGAGCTGTGTCATCCACATCACAGCCCAAAGACAATTCAATTCTCTCGAGCAGTCATCTTGCACTCCCTCCAGCTCTTTATACGTGATATTTAGGTTGGACCCTCTGGAAAAAGATCAATAAGCTGAGCTGCCATCCAGGGTTCACCCTAGATTGAAATGTGCTGTTTCTCAAATATTTAAATATTTTCAAATCACCCATTAAAAGAGTTTTGCAGACTCTAAAGTCTATGAAAATGATCTGTGACTTGATATGATCTATAGCAAACTTTCTGTGTTCCAAGGCTCAAAAGATTTAAGACTTCTACCCCTGAGACTGGAAATGCAAGTCTCATACTTTTAAGAATTGTAGTTGCTTTGATGGTCTTTTGTATGGTCATGTGATATGAACACATTACGTATTTAATTTTGTCTAAATTCCCTTAAAAGTGGCTCGTTTTAAATTTCCATTTCACAATGGACTTCATGTAAGAGGAATATGCCTAAGCCATTCAGGTATTCAATTGCATCCATTTGCTAATTACATCTATGTTTTCCAACATAAGCAAGCCAAACTGAAGATCCTTATACATCCCATGGAGGACACAGGAGAAACAATGATGAATTTGTGCCTCATCCTTGAAGGATTAATAAAACAGTAGTCTTGTAGCTAAGATTAGTTAACTTACATTTCAGAAATTGTTTGGATATCATGCCTGTTAGTTTTATCTACTTTGCCAAAGTAGCTGTTTTGCAAACCCCAGTTTCCCTTTTCTCCCAAAGAAAATCTCTTGAGAAATCAACTTTAATTCCCTTAGAAATGAGGATTTCAAAATTTATTTTTATTTCCCTATGACTTGCCTGTAAGGATTCAGCCTTAGCATTGGATAGGAATGCAAGTTTATCCACTTGAATTTCCCCCCACAGTCTTTGCAAGACAAGAGTGACAGGGTCTCTTTCTTACATGGGAAAACAATGCTTGCACTTACATAAAATCTCCAGCATTTTTGTTTTCTACCTAGACAATTAGAAGCCTAAGCATCAGTGATCTCCATCACTTCTAGAGGATCTGTTTTAAGTTTTCTTCTCTGCTTTCTTCTTGACAGCTTGACTACACCCGGCCCTGAAAGTTTTGAGTTGCCTTTTGCAGTGGCCAAAATGAGAAAAAAGTGGAAAATGGGAGGCATGAAATTCACCTTTTCCTTGTTGCTGTTCTTTCTTTTCCTAGCAGGAAGCAAAACAGAGCAAGTAAAACGTAAGTGTCTCGAGTTTGGAAAACAGGATGCTTTCTTGTAATTTCTTTGAAAATGTGGTTATAATCTGTGGGAATTGTGATTTAGCCCAAATGTGGCCATGCCATTATTCTAAGAGAAGAAAGTGAATGTTACTGGTTAATGCACGATTTGATAAAAGAATAAGATCTTTGAATTGGGCCAACTAAATTTGGGGCTGTTTTTCTGATTATCATATAGTTTTCATCTTGTAGAACACATGACACGTTAGCCTATTTTCCTTTTCCTGTTTCCAACTGTACAAATCTCATTCCATTTTATGTAGCTCTAGAAATACCTGACAGATGAGCTTGATTTTTTCGCATATTTCAGACTCTTCAGCAAAGGTTTTCAGTTTATGAAAAAGAATAACAGAAAAGAAAAAACAGAAAGAAAATCAGGCTCTGCCTATTCCCTTGTGCAGAAAAATGAAGAAGGAAAATACCTTCACATTAACTGGATTCAGATGAAAAATCCTTTGAGGAAATTGAGATTCCAGGGACCGTGAGCAAATTGGATGCCATTTATTGAAAGGAATAATTTCCCGCAAAGCCAGGGAATATTTCTAGAAAGTCAGCGATCCGTGTGATGGGGCTAACACGCTGGAGAAAGCAGAGTGGCAGGAAGGGGGGCTAATTAACCCTCCGTGCTGCCACATTTGGGAGATTCATGAGTAATCGTTGACATCTCTGTTCTTGTTAGGAGCTTTCTGCTACCTTGGCACAGTATGAGCCGCCTCACCTTCTTTGGGCCACTTGCAGCCACCTTTGAGGTGGACATTTGCTCCAAATTTGAAAGAAAAGCCAGAGTTCTAGTTCCCCTTTTGGACTGCATCAAAAGAAGCACAAAGTGGAATTATACCAAGAAGGGCATTCTCTGCTCCACTGAACTTATTCATGAGAAGGAACTTTGAAAATATTCTTGGTAGGAGCGGAAGCAGCATCTGAGGCCTGTCATTTAAACATTTATCTCCTTTATTAGCATAATTTAAATATATTAGGCATGAAGTTTGTTGACAGGGGCAATAGTGCCAAACCTATTCCATTGCTATTTATGTTTCTGTCCCACTATAATTTTAATAGTAAACAGTCTTCTTCCTGGGAGAAAAAGTGCTTTTGATTAGGCTTTTAAGCATGAATGATGTGTGGCGATATCTAGTATGATTGAGCCATAAGAGGAAGTTTAGAAGGGTGTGATCTCACCAAGGAAACTTGGATCGGTCTCTCCCCTTGTAATCCTTAAACAACCTCTTTCCCCTTCCATTTGAATACAGTCCATCAGATCCCTCCACTTCTAGAAGTCCTCCTTGATTTAAAAAAGTTGTCCATCCATTCTTACCTCAGCTCAGCTCACAATCATCTGGTCTTAAAATCATTCCTGTCTTAGAAATAAACTTCACTCATGGCCTGGTACTGATAGTATCATGGGGGAAGTTTGCAACTCTTAGAAGATCATGTCTTCTGGGAAGCCTTCCATATTTATGAAGAATTGAGGAATATTGTCCATGCAACATAGAGCTTAGTTGGCAAACCAAAGAAAAATACAACTTAAAAGCTATTTACAAACTAAAAACTGTCACTTTTTAATGTTTCACACTGCCTATAAATTTGTCCCAAGCCCTTTTGATATTCAACTGGTGTCAAAATGATTCTCTAACACATGGCCTAGGGCACCAGTTCTGATCTAGTAGGCTTATAGACAGATGATGAAGCAAGGGTCATGGTAATTCCCTGAATAAGCAACTCAGCATCATTTTTTGTGGTCACACCAAGGCTAACTATCTTGAAGACGTATACAAAGTTATTTCTACTAAAGGGGACATCTCAAAGCATATGCCCCATGTATGTTCCCTTGATACACACACACACACACACACACACACACACACACACGCACACAAAGCATGCACAGAGGTTTATTTTGCAGCTCTAACAGTGAGAAATAAGTAGTGGAAATGTCAATGCACTGGGGAATAAATGGTAGCATAAATGATTCATATAATGTAATATCTCCCTACCATTAAAAACACTGCTTATTGAAAATCTGATAGCACTGGAAAATTCGTATATTAACTTATTTTAGATTTCCTTAAATTATAAAATTAATAATACTCATTGTACAAAACAATATGAAAGTATCTAAGCTTTATAAAGAACGTGTATCCTTCAACTCCCATCGTACTCCCCAGGGGTAACAATTACTAACAGGTTGCTAGGTATTCCTACAAACTCTTTTTTCTGTGTTATAAAAACAAACATACATGTATATAGGGTTTTGAAAAATAAAAATGGGATATATATGTCTTTTTCTTTAACTTGATTTTATTCAGCAAGTTAATGTATCTAGGACAGCCTTCCATGTCAGAACATTGAAGTACAATAGTACCATATTCTTTCTAAAGCCTACATAGTTTCCAATTGTATAAGTGTGACACAGTTTATTTAACCAGTACCTATTTGTAGTTTGTTTCTAGTTTTTGCTGTTGAAAGTAAGGCATTAATGAACAAATATTAAGCAAGTGGGCACGTATTTGTGAGGAATTGTTAGGTCAAAGTGTATCTTCAGGGCCGGCCGAGTGGCGCGATGGTTAAGAACTGGCTTGGGACGCCAGAGGGCCCCGGTTCGGATCCCACATATGAGGGCCAGTGACATTGCCCT
>NW_017731664.1:1010721-1017723 GCF_001890085.2 Hipposideros armiger | reverse complement strand
CCACCCCCCCTCCCATCTAGCAATTCTCAGTTTTTTCTCTATATCTCTGAGACTCTTTCTCATTAGTTTTCTCATTCTATTCTTTAGATTCCATATATAAGTGAGATAATATGGTATTTGTCTTTCTCCATCTGACTTATTTCATTTAGCATAACGTTCTATAGGTCCATCCATATCGTGGCAAATGTTAAGATTGCACTCTTCTTTATAACCAAGTAATACTCCATTGTATAAATGTACCACAGTTTCTTAATCCAGTTTTCTACCGATGGGCATTTTGGTTGATTCCATGTCTTGGCTATTGTGAATAGTGTTGCAATAAACATAGAGGTGCATATATTTTTCGAATTGCCATTTTGGATTTCTCTGAATAGATACCTAAGAGTGGAATTGCTGGGTCATAAGGTAGTTCCATTTTTGATTTTTTGAGATACCCCCATACTGATTTCTATAGTGGCTGCACCAATCTGCAATCCCACCAACAGTGCACAGGGTTCCCTTTTCTCCACTTCCCAGCCAGCACTTGTTGTTCTTTTAAATTATTTTTTAAATCCAATTGTATTTCTTCAGTGAATTGTCTATTTTTTTTAAGTTGGGTTGCTTGCCTTATTGATTTGTAAAAGCTTACTTATTAGCATTTTGTTATTTCAAATTTTGTTATTAACTTTTTGCATTTCAAATATTATTTTCCCAGTCTGCCATTTGCTTTAAACTTTGTTTAAGTTTTATTTTCCTATACAGAAGTTTTAATTTTTTGTGTAATCTGAAATGTCATTCATTTCCTTTATGGCTCCTGGGTTTCTTCTTTTTTAAAATTTTATTTTATATATATTTTAATTTTAATTTTTGTTTTTTTAATTAGTTTCAGGTGTACAACAGTGCAATAGTTACACTATTTACTCCTCAAAGTGACAACTCCCTCCTGCAATCTGCCATCCCACTTCCCCCTGATATCATATGTATCTATTACAATTCCACTGACTCCACTCCCACACTATACTCCACATCCCATGGCTGTATGTGTATATATATATTTATATAAATATTTGTGTGTATATATATATATATATATAGTTGACATACAATACTATACAACATCAGCTTCATGAAGAGGCATTTCTCTAAAGAGGACATACAGATGGCCAACAGGCATATGAGAAAATGTTCATCCTGGATTTCTTATTCCTAGGAAGGTTTTTTCCACTCCCTATTCTTATATTTTCTTCTACTGCTTCCATAGTTTGGGGTTATACCTG
This sequence comes from Hipposideros armiger, assembly GCF_001890085.2. Lineage (NCBI taxonomy): Eukaryota > Metazoa > Chordata > Mammalia > Chiroptera > Hipposideridae > Hipposideros > Hipposideros armiger. The sequence goes on along the minus strand of NW_017731664.1, from coordinate 1,016,467 downwards.
TAGGTCTCTATTCCATCTGACATTTATAATCATGTGTGTCATGTAATAAAGGACTGATTTTCTTTTATTTCTGGGTGGTAGGTTCATGAATGTTATTTTTATTCATCTTTGTGCTTCTTCTATTTCTTCCAAAGTTGTCACAATTGACAAGTATTACTTTCACAACAGGGGAAAAGTCCTTTAAAGTAAAACATCTCATTTCCTATATATTTACTGTACAGTTCTAGAGAAGAGTAGGTAAAGGAGTGGAATAGGAAAAAGAGGTTTTTTATCTACAAAAAAAAAAAAAAGAACGAAGAAAAAAACCTAGAAAAACTTCAGGAAACATGAGTGTGAGAGCAATAAACCTTCACATCTCTCTTTGCTGCCTGATACCATTTTATCCCAGGAAGCCAAGGTTTTTGTTTTTTTGTTTTATTCATTTTTCTGGAAACATCTTTTTTGTTTTATTTTCAAAAGATATTTTTACCACATTTAGAATACTTGGTTGACCACTTTCAGCAATTTAGTGATGACATTCCATTTATTTTAGGCTCCATCATTTTACTTTACAGATTTTTATTATAATATAGCTAATGTGCAATATTATATTCGTTTCAGGTATACACCATAGTTATTTCACATTTATATGGAATTACTATATATTCCATGTAAATTCCTTATATATTTATAAGGAAGTGGTCACTATAATAAGTTCAACAACATCTGACACCATACAATGCTATCACAATATTATTGACTATTCCCAATATTGTACATTACATCCCCATGACTTATTTCTTTTAATACCTGGAAATTTAATACCTGCTTTTTAAAATTTTTCGATTACAGTTGACATTCAATATTATTTTATAATAGTTTCAGGTGCACAACATAGTGGTTAGACATTTATATAATTTACAAAGTGATCCCCCTGACTAATCTAGTACCCAGCACTATACATAGTTATTACCACATTATTGACTACATTCCCTATACTTTACATCCCCAGGACTATTTGTAACTACCAATTTGTACTTCTTATTCCCTTCACCTTTTTCACTCCACCCCTCCCCAAACCTCCTCCCATCTGGTAACCATCAGCTTGTTCCCTGCATCTATGAATCAGTTTCTGTTTTGTTTTTGTTGTTGTTATTGTTCTTTTATTTTGTTCTTTAGATTCCACATGTAAGTGAGGTCATATGGTATTTGTCTTTCTCTGTCTGACTTATTTCACATAGTGTCGTAACTTCCAGTTCTATCCGTGTTGTTGCACATGGTAAGATGTCATTCTTTTTTATGGCCTTGTAATATTCCATTGCATATATGTACCATTTCTTCTTTATCCAGTCGTTCCATGAGCACTTGGGTTGCTTACATAGCTTGACTATTGTAAATAGCGCTGCAATGAACATAAGAGTGCATAAATATTTTCAAGTTACTGTTTTAAATTTCTTTGGATAAATATCCACAAGTGGAATTGCTGGGTCATAAAGTAGTTCTGTTTTTAATTTTTTGAGGAAACTCTAAATGGATTTCATAGTGGCTCCACCAATTTGCAAACCCACCAACAGTGCACAAAGGTTCCCTTTTATCCCCATCCTCACCAACACTTGTTGTTTGTTGATTTATTGATGATGGGAATTCTGACAGGCGTGAAGTGATATCTCCTTGTGGTTTTAATTTGCATTTCTTTGATGATTAATGACATTGAGCATCTTTTCATATGTCTGTTGGCCATTTTTATGTACCCTTCAGAGATATGTCTATTCAGATCCTTTGCCTATTTTTTAATTGATTGTTTTTTGCTGTTGAGTGAGTTCTTTATAAATTTTGGATATTCACCCCTTATTGGATATATCATTGGTGAATATATTCTCCCATTCAGTAGGTTGTTTTTTTGTTGTGTTGATGGTTTAGTTTGCTGTGCAAAAACTTTTTAGTTTGATATAGTCCTTTTTTTGTTTGCTTTCCTTGCCTGAGATGACATACCAGAAAAAATATTACTAAGAGTAGAGTCAGAGAGTTTATTGTCTATGTTTTTTTCTAGTAGTTTTATGGTTTGGGCTCTTACATTTAAGTCTTTAATGCATTTTGAGTTAATTCTTGTATATGGTGTAGGAAGGTGGTTTAGTTTCATTTTTTTTTGCATGTATCTGTCCAGTTTTTCCAAAATTGTTTGTTGAATAGACTGTCTTAACCCTATTGTATATTTTTGTCTCTTTTGTCATAGATTACTTTACCATATCAGCATGGTTTTATTTCTGTTCCATTGGTCTATGTGTCTGTTTTTATGCCAGTACCATACTGTTTTGATTACTATAGCCTTGTAGTATAGTTTGATATCAGGTATTGTGATACCTCCAACTTTGTTCTTTCTCAAGAAAACTGTTGCTATTCAGGATCTTTTATGTTTACATATATGTTTTAGGATTATTTGTTCTAGTTCTGTGAATAATAGCATTGGTATTTTGATAAGGATTACATTGAATGTATAGGTTGCTTTGGGTAGTATGGACATTTTAACAATGTTTCCTATCCATGAGCATGCTACCTGCTTCAATTTATTTGTATCTTCTTCAGTTTCTTTCTTCAATGTCTTATAATTTACCAACTACAAGTCTTTTACCTCTTTGGTTAAATTTATTCCTGGGTATCGTATTTAATTTTTGATGCAATTGTAAATGTGATTGTTTTGTTAATTTCTCTGTATGCTAATTTATTTAGTGTATCAAAATGCAACCAATTTCTGAATATTAATTTTGTATCCTGCTACTTTACTGAATTCATTTATCAGTTCTAATCGTATTTTTTTCCTAATAGTTGTTTGGTGGAATCTTTGTGGTTCTCTATGTCATCTGCAAACAATGACAGTTTTACTTCTTCCTTTCCAATTTGAATGCTTTTATTTTTTTTCTTGTCTGATTGCTATGGCTAGGACTCCAATACTATGCTGAATAAAAGTGGTGAAAGTGTGCATCCTTGTCTTCTTCCTGATCTTATCAGAAACACTTTCAACTTTTCGCCATTGAGTATGATGTTAGCTGTGGGTTTGTTATATATGATCTTTACTATGTTCCATCTATTCCCACTTTGCTGACAGTTTTTATCATAAATGGGTGAATTTTGTCAAATGTTTTTTTCTGCACCTGTTGATATGATCGTATGACTTTTATCTTTCATTTTGTTTATGTGGTGTATTACGTTAATTGATTTGTGGATATTGAACTGACCTTGCTTTCCAGAAATAAATCCCACTTAATCATGGTTTATGATCTTTTTAACGTATTGCTGAATTTGGTTTCCTAATATTTTATTGATGATTTTTGCATCTTTGTTTATCAGGAATATGAATATATATATATATATATATATATATATATATATATGTGCAGTAAAACCTTGGTTTGCGAGCATAATTCATTCTGGAAACATGCTTGTAATCCAAATCACTTGTATATCAAAGCCAATTTTCCCATAAGAAATAATGGAAACTCAGATGATTCATTCCACAACCCAAAAATATTTATATATAAAAATGATTGCAATACTGTAATATAATACATAATATAAAGAAAAATAAACAAATTAGCCTGCACTTACCTTTGAAAACCTTCGTGGCTGGTGTGAGGGAAAGAGAGAGGAGGTTTATCGTGTAGGATGACTCTCACTGTCACTAACGGAATCATTGCTATCTATTGGCTCAATGGAATCTTTTTCTGTTCATGCAGCTTTAACAAGGAACCTATCCAATGACACTTGCTTTTGCCTCCTTTTGAGGATTTCGTGGAAATGTGACATTGCATTGTCATTAAACAGGTTAATCGCTTGCACTGCTACAGCCTTATTTGGGTGGTACTTTTCTACAAAATTTTGCACTGTTTCCCACATTTTACACATCTCCCTAATCTCATTTGAAGTGAGGGATTCCTCCGCCTTTTTCTCCTCCTGCTCTGCAGATGAGATCTCCTTCATAACCTCGGAGGATGGGAGAGGATCACCCACAATCCCGCAGTGAGGGAGTCAAGAACCATTGGCACAGTTGTGATCATGTGACGTTCAGCATCACGTATTACTCGTATTGCAAGACATCGCTCATTTATCAAGTTAAAATTTATTATAAATGTTTGCTCGTCTTGCAGAACACTCACAGAACAAGTGACTCGCAATCCAAGGTTTTACTTTGTGTATGTGCGTCTCTCTCTCTCTCTCTCTCTCTCTCTCTCTCTCTCTCTCTCTCTATATATANTCTCTCTCTCTCTCTCTCTCTCTCTCTCTCTCTCTCTATATATATATATATATATATATATATATATATATATATATATATATATATATATTTGGTAGTGTTTTGGTCTGCTTTTGGAATCAGGGTAATGGTGGCCTCATGAAATGAGTGTGGGAGCTTTCCCTGCTCTTGAATTTTTTGGAATACTTTAAGAAGGATATAATTATTTAAATGTTTGGTAAAGTTCACCTGTGAAGCCATCTACTCCAGGACTTTTGTTTGTTGGGAGTTTTTTGATTACTGATTCAATTTTGTCAGCAGTAGTCAGTCTGTACAGATTTTCTGTTTCTTCTTGATTCAGCCTTAGAAGATTGTATGTTTCTAAGAATTTATCTATTTTTTCCAAATTGTTCAATTCGTTGACATATAATTGTTTAGAGTATTTTTTTTATAATCCATTGTATTTCTGTGGTGTCCATGGTCACTTCTCCTCTTTCATTTCTGATCTTACTTATTTGGGTCCTCTCTCTCTTTTTCTTGATGAGTCTGGTTAAAGCTTTATCAGTTTTGGTTATCTTTTCAAAGAAGCAGCTCTTCATTTAATTGATCTTTGGTATTTTTTCTTTAGACTCTATTGTTTATTTCTGCTCTGATCTTAATTAGTTCCTTCCTTCTATGTACTTTTTGATTTTTTTTTCTGTTCTTTTTTTTTAGTGCCTGTAGCATTAAATTGTTTATTTGAAATTTTTCTTGTTTCTTGAGGTAAGCCTGTATTACTATGAATTTCCCTCTTAGGACTGCTTTTACTGTGTCCCATGGATTTAGGGTTGTGTTTTCATTTTCATTTGCCTCAAGGCACCTTTTGATTGCTTCCTTGATCTTGTTGTTGACCCATTCATTGTTTAGTAGCATGTTATTTAGCTTCCATGTGTTTGTGTAATTTTCAGCTTTGTCTTGTAATTGATGACTAGTTTCATACTAATTAGTCAGAGTAGATACTTGATATGATTTCAGCCTTCTTATATGTATTGAGATGAGACTTGTTTTGTGGCCTAACAAGTGGTCTATCATGGAAAATGTTCCATATGCATTTGAAAATGTATATTTTGCTGCTTTAGGGTGGAATGTTCTAAAAATATCAATGAAATTCATCTGGTCTATTGTGTCATTTAAAGCCCCTACTATGAATGTATTACTGTCAATCTTTCCTTTTCTGTCAGTCAACATTTGCTTTATGTATTTAGGTGTGCCTATGTGGGTGCATAGGTGTTTCTTAAGGTTATATCCTTTTGTTGGATTAATCTTTTTGTCATTATGAAATGTCCTTAGTTGTCTCTTATTATACACTGTTTTCAAGTCTACTTTGTCTGATATAATTATTGCTACTTCAGCTTTGTTTCATTTCCAATTGCATGAAATATTATTTTCGTCCCCTTACTTTCAGTCTGTGTGTCTTTTGATCTGAAGTGGGTCTCTTATAGACAGCATATGTATGGGTCTTATTTACTTATCCATTCAGCGAATTTATGCCTTTTTTTT
>NW_017731664.1:1001121-1008431 GCF_001890085.2 Hipposideros armiger | reverse complement strand
TTGTTTTGTTCTTCAGTTTAGTTGTGGAGGACGTCGCTTCACTGGCCCAAGTTGGCACCATCATTGCGCTCTTCCCGGGTGAGGCAGATCAGTCGCCAGCTTCTGGATGGCTGCTCACTGCGGCTGCTGGCCACTCACACTGGCTGCTGGCTACATACGGTAGCCCATGGCAACCCACTGCTGCAGGGGCTGCAGACTATGCCGTCACCAGCGACTCACTGCAGCCTAGCTCCAGGTTGAGCTGTTGTTCAGCATCTTACCTGTGGAGGGCAGTGTCACTGGCCCACATATGTGGGATCCGAACCAGGGTCCTCTGGCATCTCAAGCCAGTTCTTAACCATCGCGCCACTCGGCCAGCCCCTTTATGCCTTTTGATTGGAACACTTAATCCATTTATATTTAAAGTGATTATTGATAGGTATGTAGTTATTGCCATTTTATTATTCATATTTGTTCTTCCCCACACCTTCTTCTTAATGAAGTCCCTCTAATATTTCTAATAATACTGGTTTGGTGGTGATGAACTCCTTTAGGTCTTTCTTCTCTGGGAAGCTCTTTATCTGTCTTTTGATTCTTAACGATAACCTTCCTGGGTAGAGTAATCTTGGTTTATCGCCTCGATTTTCATTCCTTTGAATATTTTGTGCCAATCCTTCCTGCCCTACAGTTTCTGTTGAGAAATCAGCTGGTAGTCTTATGGGAGCTCCCTTGTTGGTAACTAACTGCCTTTTTCTTGATGCTTTTAAGATTCTTTGTCTTTAATTATGATGTGTCTTGGTGTGAGCCTCTTTTGGTTCATTTTATTTGGGACTCTCTGAGCTTTCTAGGCTTGTCTTTCTATTTCCTTCGCCAGGTTAGGGAAGTTTTCAGTCATTATTTCTTCAAATAGGTTTTCAGTCTTTTTTCTCTCTCTCTTCTTTTTATGGTACCCCTATGATCCAAATGTTGTTACGCTTTATGTTGTCATAGAGGATGCTTAACCCTCCGTCAGGCGCAACTGATCTCACAGATTCATTGCACACAAATCTTCAAATCTAACAGTTAACTTAAGTATTGTGATTCAGGCCGGCCGAGTGGCGCGATGGTTAAGAACTCGCTTGGGATGCCAGAGGGCCCCGGTTCGGATCCCACATATGAGGGCCAGTGACACTGCCCTCCACAGCTAAGATGCTGAATAACAGCTCAACCTGGAGCTGGGCTGCCATGAGTCGCCGGCGACGGCGTGGGCTGCAGTCCCTGTGGCAGTGGATTGCCATGGGCTACCGTGTGTAGCCAGCAGCCAGCGTGAGCGGCCAGCAGCCGCAGTGAGCGGCCGTCCAGAAGCCGGCGACTGATCTGCCTCGCCAGAGAAGAGCGCAATGATGGTGCCAACTTGGGCCAGTGAAGCAACATTCTCCACAACTAGATTGAAGAACAAAACGACAGCAACTTGTCTGTTCCCCTTTCCCCAATTCCCCAGCGCTGTTCCCATCCCCCCAATTCCCCAATAAAAAAAAAATCTTAAAAAAAAAAAAAGTATTGTGATTCATCACTTCCACATCTTCCCCCTTTACTGTATCCTATCGCTAGTTGTGTTTGTGACTTAGTAAAGATGTATTTCATAGCAGCATCTTCATGTGCAATGAATCTGTGTGATCAGTTGCACCCAATGGAGGGTTAAACTGTCCTTATGTTTTTTTATTCTTTCTGCTGTTCTGATTGGGTGTTTTCTGCTACCTTGTCTTCCAAATTGCTGATTCCATCCTCTGTTCATCTAATCTGCTTTTGATTCCTTCTATTGTATTCTTCATTTCAGCTATTGTTTTCTTCATTTCTGACTGGTTCTTTTTAAATTATTTCTATGTCTTTTTTTATGTTTACTATCTCTTTGTTGAACTTTTCACTGAGTTCTTTAAGCAGTCTCATAACCAGTGTTTTGAACTCTGTACCTAGTAGATGGCTTGCTTCCAGTTTGTTTAGTTATTTTTCTGGAGTTTTCAACTGTTCTTTCATTTGGGACATGTAACTTTGTTTTCTCATTTTGGCTGCCTCTGTGTGTTTTTTTTTTATGTATTACAAGATCTGTTATGTCTCCCAGTCTTGGCAGAGTGCCTTATGTAGTAGGTATCCTGTGAGGCCTAGTGGCATAGTCTCCTGGGTCACCTGAACTGATTGCTCCAGGAATGTCCCTTGTGTTGGTTGTGTGTGCCCTTCTGTTGTAGCTGTACCTTCCTTGCTGTTGGCAAGTCAGTGGGTGGGTTTGACCCTCAGGCTCACTGGCTATGGAGATTTTCCATGACCACATCATGTGAGCTGCTGTGCGGGGGCTGACCCCATGAAGCAGTATTCACCCCACTGGTTTCTGGTGCCTGCCGAGTCCACTCTTTTTGTGTGCCATTTCTGGGGATAATAGAGTAGTATTCTCTTGTGGTTTAAAGCTGGCCACAAGTTGTGTTGGTTGTGGGCCTCCTGTGAGGGGCTTCTGTGCATGCCAAGGTCAACCATTGCCGGTGAGTGGTCAGGGGCTACTTGGTAGGGGCTACCTGGTAGGAACTACAAAGATATCTGCAATTGGCCATTGCCTGTGCTGGACCCGTAGGTGTGTGGGAGAGGCCACACTGCAAACTGAGGCTGGCTCTCACCAGTACTGGGCCTAGGGCAGCTCAGCAAAAGGCCCAGGACGTCCCAAGGCATTTCACCACTTGCTGCCTATTCGAAAGACTCAGCTGCTGAAAGGGCCTTGTGTGGTAAGGGAGTTGGGTGAGGTGGGGTCTCAGGAAGTCACCAGTGTGGGGTGAGTGGTATTCAATGGGTTAATGCAGATTCACATTTGTTACCAGTTCTGAGGCTGGGGCCACTCTGCAAAAGGCTCAGAGCACACTTAGGTCAGCCACCATGTGCCTGGGGCTGAGGACTCCCAAAAGTTTTTCAATAAAGACTGTAATATATACCAACGCCCAACACTGGCTTCCTGCATGCCACCAAAACAGCCTCAAGCAGTGCCGAAGTTGGTTGTGGTGGGGTTGCAGGGAGTCATCAGCAGTGGGGTGAGTGATGTTTGACAGGTTGATGCAGATTCAGATTTGACCCTCGTTCTGAGTCTGGGTCCATGGAAGTCTCAGAGTGCATTGATGCTAGCCATTGACCACCTGGCTCAGACCTCCTACAGTTGTCCAAGAAAGACTGCAGCACGGGCCAACACCAGCTGCCTTCCAACCATGAAAACGCTTATGGCATGCACAAGTTGGCTGGGATGGAGTCCCAGGGAGTCACTACAATGGAGTGAGTGGTAATCACCAGGTCAATGAAAATTCAGATTTGGCTGTGTTGGGGAGATGGCTCAACATAGGAAAAATGACATCCACCCACAGACTATGCAAGAGGCGCACTCAACTCAGAAATGATGGCGAAGGAAACCAAGGTTTTTGATCTTTCACAGGCTGGTTAGAATATAAGTTTCTAGAACAAAGAGGTGGCTTCGTAGGCTTTTTGCTGTCCTATTTGAGTACCAGGGTGGAATTAACAGGGACGCCATTGTAGTCAATGATGCTCACTCAATTGGTGTAAAATCTGATGAGGTCTGGAAGTAATGCTGTATTTGCAGAAAGCTGTTTTCACAAGGAAAGGTTGAGGTGGGTGCTGCTGCTTGCTAGTAGCTAATTAGCCATTGTTACAGTTGCTCTTATAGGAAGAAAGATAGGCTCAGGAACTGAGGAAATGCTGATGTGCGTTGCAGTGGATGAATGAGCCATTCGTAGCTTATATACAAGTTTGTTACTGTCCAGAATCAGTGAGGTTAACTGGGAAAACTTCTTTCTGTAATTCCATTATTCTCTGTTGTGAAAGTTGTAGTCAAAAAGGCCAGGAAGCTCTTTTGAAGTTCAAAAGATCATAGCATTCAGTGCATAATATTAATGCAAATATAGAACAAATGGGCTAAAAAGATTGCCTCTTTTGGGAGTTCTAACTTAGGTAATGAACTCTTAGTCAAAGTGAGGTGGAAGAATTGAGTTGTTGGGAATATTAAATTATGTATTTTGAATGGACCAGCCTGTGCCAAGTCTGACAAATATTAAATGTTCTGGGGAAATAAGTTGTTCTTGTATATCAGAGTCCACTTCTGCTTTATAAGATGAGTTAGCTGAATCTTCCAAGGCACTAGATTCTCACTCATTTATCTCCTCAGTAGAAAAGCTTCCAACATTCACACTTGGCTGAAAATGGGCCTCTGAACTTCTCAGGAAGGGCAAGCCACCAAAAGATGGAAGGGAAGGAAGAAGACACTTAGAAAATTTTCAGACATGTGAAGCATTGCCTTATGCAGCCTTCCCAGAGCCTCTCTGTCTATTGTGAAAGCCAACAAGACAAGCTTGAGTTTTCCTCATCCAAATTCTCACTTTGACATTTGAGGTGATTATTGGATACTAGAAAGAAACAAGCATAAAAGTAGACCAATTCATGTCTTACAAGTTTAAGTAGGTGGAAGTAGAAGAAAGGAAGGCTACCTTAAAATTAGAAAGCTTAATGATTTTCAAAGTACAGTCTTAATTATTTTTTATGTTGTGGGGGCAGTGGGTTTGCGTGTAGAGGCTCTGGAGTCCACTTAGATTCATATCGCAGCTCCATGACTTTCTTACTTACCTTGTGAATGTAACATAACCTCCCCAACTTTAGTTTTCTTATCAGAACAATGGGGGAAATAATAGCATAAAGACCATCAACATGGACATTTGAATAATAAATGAGATTGTGTACACTGAGTGCTTTGCAACAGTGGCTGTCACATAGTTAGCTTTTAGTAAGTGGTAGCTACTAAAGAAACTGTCCTTCAAACCAAGTCGTATTATCCCTTTAATTTTTAGATGAGAACTTGAAACCCAATGAGGTCAAGTGACTTTGTACATGGACACACAGCAAGTCCAAGTCAGGGACAGAACTAAAACTCAGGTCTCCAAATTAAGTGTTCTGTGAACTATACCAATTTGCCTCTAGCAATCCTCTGAGAAAGCCAGTTCATTCTTTTGAATAGAAGCCCAGTCCTTTGCACATGGCAGCCAGTTAACATATAAGAGATGATCCAAGTGAATGAATAAAGAACTTTGTACCAGAATTCCTAAGAGAGGCAATATATTATGTAGGAGTTAAAAGACAGAGACTAGGACTAAAGTTATTCAGGAACCTAAATAAGCTAAGCCAAAGGAAATTTGTGAGGAAGGTTAAAAATACGTGCCTATGCTTCTTAGATATCCATGACTTCTCAGTAAGATTGGAATGTCCTCAAAGTCTAATAGAAAGAGGTCTGTGCTTTAAGTCAGGAGACCTGGTTTCTAGTCAGTTCTGTTGCTTGCTGTGTGATATTGGTTGGGTCATTCATGCTCTCTGAACTAAAGATTCTTTACTTATAAACTGAAAGGAATTCTTGCTTTCTGGACAGCAAACTAAAGGATGCCAGAATAGGGGCTAGGCAAGTGGGACAAGGGAAATCAAGAATCTGACTTTAGTTATTTGGAGCACACCTGGACTTTTACCATTGTCCCAGGGTGATTGCAAATAGTATTTTATTCATTTAAGACTTATAGCTCACTTGCTTATAATAAGATTAGATACAGGTTATGTGTGAAAGAATAGTTGCAAGTAATGTTTTTAAACATGAAAAAAATAGCAGTCATCTGAAAAAAGTAGAAAAAGTAGATGTTTTTAACACCTGGTTTGGTACATTATCATATTAGAACTCTAAATTTGGCTTGTGCTTCCTGGAACGATAAAAAGAGAAACGTTGGGTTTGTCAGCAAGAGAAAATTACAGTTTCATCTACAGACATCTATTTTTTACCTCCCAACTACTCAGATGGTATTGATCATGGTATATTTGAATAAAGTACATTCTGGGTGGCACAAAGGCACTATCTGTAATCTTGGTTTCGTAGAAGAAGGAAGAATAGTCTGTTTGGCATTTCTTTATTTACACCCTGTAAAGGAAGAGGGCAAATATTAAATTGTAACTCAATGAATATATTTTTATAAGTGCTAAGGAAAATGTGGTCCAGATATGATACCTTTGTACAATCTAAGTTAATAGAAGGCTAGAACATGGAAATGTTAAGTGGATGTTTAATATGTCTAGTAGAATATAATATACATAAAAGTATATGGAAAACAAAGTCACTGGTAATCTCAACATGCAAGGATAAACATAGTTAATTGGTATATATACTACTTGTCTTTTTTTCTATGCTCAGCTATATATATATATATCATTTACAAAAGTGAGCAACTGTCTTGTGACCAATTTCCTTTATAATGTCAATTCACAATTGATTCTCTAAAATGCCCCTATAGTGAAGATAGATACCATATTGTCTGACGTGAAAGCTGGATGTTTTAGATACCAGTTTCAGGGCATGCAAAGTTGATTCTGTTTTGAAAAGTTCAAGAGCACAAGTTGAATTCTTGACCAAACAGAAAGTACACCTCCTTCAGCAGAGATTGGCATAGCTGAGGTGCTGATAGGAAGAGTAATTTGTTTCTTCAAACAAGAGCTTTTAATTTGCCCAGTCCTATGTCAGATGACATGTAAAAGATGACTTTAGTCAGAAAAATATTCAGGTCAGGTTTTACTAGCCAAGCAACTTTTCAGTAAAAGGATCTCCCCATGGCCTCCTAGGAAAGACTAATGAGAATACCATCAATTCTCAGTTATCTATGTTAATCGGAGACAGACAGGCACAATGAGTTGAAATTTCATGGAAAATCGCCAGGTATCATCTTAGCTAATGGTGTTGCCTTGCTCGACTGTCAAACATCTTTGAAAAATGGACTCTTTTTCTCATTGAGTTTGCGTACCTTAGTAGAAAAGTGAAATAGCCACAAGGCAGGTAGTTGGAAAGGCCATGCTGTGCACAGGCCACTCAGTATGTATTAAGTTGAATTAATTAGGGGCAAATTATCCAACAAGTAAGATTAAGATAATTATCTCCTGGATAAAGAGGCATAAGCGGTATATATAGGATGTAGATTTTCGCTTCCTCCAGGCTTTCCTTTTTCACTGACTTCCACATCCTGGAAAAGCAGTCTTAAAGACTGAGGAAATATGACTTCAATTCTGGAAACCCAATTGCCAGATAAATAGGAGACTTTTGTTTCTTTTTATGAGTTTCAGGTGTACAAAACAGTGCAATACTTATACTTTTTACCAATCACAAAGTGACAACTCCCCTCCCCCAATCCACTGCCCACTTCCTCCCCCAGACATCATGCATGTCTATTACAATTCCATTGACTCCACTCCCCACATTATACTCCACACCCTGTGACTATATATATATATATATA
>NW_017731664.1:998811-1000036 GCF_001890085.2 Hipposideros armiger | reverse complement strand
AATGAGTGTTTTATAAATTGTGGATATTAACCCCTTATCAGATATATCATTGGCAAATATCTTCTCCCATTCAGTAGGCTGCCTTTTTGTTTTATTGATAATTTCCTTTGCTGTGAAAAAACTTTTAAGATTGATATAATCCTATATGCTAATCTGTTCTTTCATTTCCCTTGCCCGAGGGGATATCTCAGTAAAAATATTACTCAGAGTAATGTCTACAAATTTACTCCCTGTGTTTTCTTCTAGGAGATTTATGTTTTCAGGTCTTACATTTAAGGCTTTAGTCCATTTCGAATTTGTTCTTGTATATGGTGTAAGTAGGTGGTCCATTTTCTTTTTTTTGCATGAGTAAGTCCAATTTTCCCAGCACCATATATTAAATAGACTATCTTTACTCCAATGTAAATACTTGCTTCCATTGTCAGAGATTAAATGACCATACATATATGGATGGATTTATTTCTGGGCTCTCTATTCTGTTCCATTGATCTAAGTGTCTGTTTTTATGTCAGTACCATACTGTTTTGATTACTGTAGCCTTGTAGTATGATTTGATGTTGGGTAGCATGATACTACCTACTTTGTTCTTATTTCTCAAGATTGCTGTGGTTATTTGTGGTCTTTCATGACTCCATATAAATTTTCAAATTATATGTCCTTGGTAGTTTGATAGGAATTGCATTGAAGCTATATATTGCCTTAGGTAGAATTGACATTTTAACTATATCAATTCTTCCTATCTATGAACATGGTATGTATTTCCATTTATTTGTATCTTCTTTGATTTCTCTCTTCGACGTCTTACAATTTTCTGAGTACAGGTCTTTCACTTCTTTGGTTAAATTTATTCCTAGGTATTTTATTGTTTTTGAAGTAATTGTAAATGCGATTGATTTCCTGATTTCTTCTTCTGATGGTTTATTATTGGTGTATACAAAATGCAACTGATTTCTGAATGTTAATTTTGTATCCTCCTACCCTACCAAATTCATTTATCAGTTCTAACAGTTTTTTGGTGGAGTCTTGGGGATTCTCTTTATATAGTATCATGTCATCTGCATATAATGACAATTTTACTTCCTCCTTTCAAATTTGGATGCCTTTTATTTGATTTTCTTGTCTGATTGCTGTGGCTAGAACTTCCAGAATTATGTTGAATAGAAGTGGTGAAAGTGGGCAGCCTTGTCTTGTTCCTGATTTTAAGGGGAAAGCTTTTAGCCTTTCC
>NW_017731664.1:982200-997486 GCF_001890085.2 Hipposideros armiger | reverse complement strand
AATTAAATCCAGCTGGTCTAAAGTGTCATTTAAGGCCACTGTTTCTGTGTTGATTTTCTGTCTGGAGGATCTGTCCATTGGTGATAACAGAGTGTTGAAATCCCCTACTATGATAGTGATGCTGTTGATCTCTGTCTTTATGTCTGTCAAAATCTGTTTTATATATTTAGGAGCTTCCATGTTGGGTGCCTAGATGTTTACTAGGGTTATATTCTCTGTTGAATTGATCCTTTTATTATTATGTAGTGTCCTTCTTTGTCTTTTATTGTAGTCTTCATTTTAAAGTCTGTTTTGTCTGAATCAAGTATTGCTACTCCCGCTTTATCTCCTTTCCAGTTGCGTGAAATATCTTATTCCATCCCTTTACTTTCAGTCTGTGTGTGTCTTTTGATCTGAGATGAGTCTCTTAACAGCATATACATGGGTCCTGTTTTCTTATCCACTCAGCCACTCTATGTCTTTTGATTGGAGCATTTAATCCATTCACATTTAAAGTGATTATTGTTAGGTGCATATTTATTGCCAGTTTGTTATTTGTATTTCTGATCTTCCTGGGTTAGGTTGTTTTCCCCTTTCTTCTGTTTTAAAAAGCCCTTTTAACATTTCCTGCAGTGCTGGCTTGGTGGTAATGAATTCCTTTAGCTTATTCTTTTCTGAGAAGCTCTTTATCTGTCCTTCAATTTTAAGTGATAGCCATGCTGATTAGTGCAATCTTGGTTGTAGGCCTTTATTTTGTGTCACTTTGAATTTTTCTGCCACCCCCTTCTGGCCTGCAGAATTTGTGTAGAAAAGTCAGCTGTTAGTCTTATAGGAGTTTGTTTGTATGTAACGTGCTGTCTTTCTCTTGCTGCTTTTAGGATCTTGTCTTTGTCTTTAACCTTTGCCATTTTTACTATGATGTGTCTTGGTGTGGACCTGTTTGGGTTCAGCTTGTTTGGAACTCTCTACACTTCCTCAGCTTGTATGTCAATTTCCTTCACCAGAGTAGGGAAGTTCTCAGTCATTATTTCTTCAAATACATTCTCAATCCCTTGCTTCTTTTCTTCTCCTTCTGGTATTCCTATGATGCGAATGTTGTTGCACTTGATATTGTCCCACAGGTCTCTTAAACTATTTCCTTTGTTTTTTTTCCCCTTTTTTTGTTCCAACTGAATGCTTTCTGCTACTTTGTCTTCTAAACCACTGATCTGATCCTCTGCTTCATCTAATCTACTGGTGATTCCTTCGAGTGTGTTCTTCATTTCTGTTATTGTATTCTTTAGTTCTACCTGGTTGTTTTTTATGATCTCTGTTTCCTTCTTTATGTCCTCCCTAAGTTCCTTAAAAATTCTTATCATCAGTGTTCTAAACTCTATCTCTGAAAGGTTGGATACTTCTGTTTCATTTAGTTCCATTTCTTGAAGTTTCTTCTGATTTTACTTGAGACATGTTTCTTTGTTTATTCTGGCTGTCACTCTGATTGCTTCGATGTATTAGATCACCTAGAAAGAAAAAAAGAAAAAAGAAAAACAAGAAAAAGGGAAAAAAAAGGAAAAATAATAGAAAAAAATAGGGGGGGTAGGGGCTTTCCGCCTGCTTTAATCGGCGGACCACTTGCTCAGCAATAGAGAGATTCTGGGCGACTCAGCACCAGCTGTTGGGGGTAGGGGCTCAGTGCATCATGCACCGACCTCCCTCTAGACTTGAAATGAGCAATTAGTTGCTCTGTGCTCTGGGACCATGCTCACCACCAAAAATCCTCACCAGTTGTTGTGGGCTGTCCGCTGCTGCAAAAAAACCCTCTGTGGCCTGCAGAGGTAGGAGCCATGGACCAGGGGCTCAGGGTGCCCCTGGCAACACAGCTCTAGGTGGGCGGGGCAGGCCCCAAAGGCACCACAGGATGTGGTCAGTGGCCCCCACCAGGTCAGAGCAGCATGCACTCCTGCATTAGCAGCCAGTCCACACAAACTCGCCTGAAAGCCCTGGCCGAATCATGCAGGCGCACAGCTCACGGCCCTACACTCCCAGGAAAACTCCCTGTCTCAGCTTGTCCCAATCAGCCGCTCAAAGATCAGGCCAAGCAGCTCAACAGCCAATTGCCAAACAGGCAACTCTGCATGTGCAGTGCGGAAATCGGGGACCTAAGGTGAGTCGTGCACTTCCGGGTCCCAATAAGCAGTCTGTTGGAGTCAGAGCATGCCCGCCAGGCATTTCCCTGGCTACGCAGCACAAGCAGTGTGGAGGGTGGGGGATCCAAGGCCACATGCGTGCGCGCACACACACACATTTCTGTGCCAATCCCATCAGACCAATGCAGTCCCAGACCTGAGCCTCTGTGGGAGGGCCCAACCCTGAAAAAATGGCTCTCCTTTATGCTACTCGTGTTCAAGCTCCACAGCAGGGGAACAGTGGTCCCCAAACCTCCAGCTCCCGTGCCAAAGGCGCTCAGTTCCATCCTTCCCGCGGGTTCCTGGGCCCCATTCATGGAGACTCTCCCCCCACCAGGGACTGGGTGAGTGCTCACCAGCAAGCAAGTACGTGTGTTGGCTCCACTGGTTCTCCAGCCGCCCTCAGCCTCACTGAGTTGAGCAAAGAGAGTCCTCACTATTTTCTACTCCAGCTACTGTAGAACTCCTCTTCCAGGCAAAGAAACCCTGGAGTGGCGAGTGTGGTGTGGGGCCGAAGGGTCTCGCCCCCAACCGGAGAAACCTCCCCACCACTGAGGTGTCCCTCACGGGGTTTGCCCTCTCTTGTCTCCACCCCTCCTACCAGACTCGACGTGGCCTCCTCTTTAAGTCCTTCATTTAGAGGTACTGTTCATCTAGGGTCCAGGGAACTTCCGAGGTTGAATATCTTATAAATTATTTGTAATTTTGGTGTGATCCTGGAAGGCAGTTGGCACAGCGTCTGTCTATTCTGCCATCTTACTGGAAGTCCTCTTTCTCTTCTTCAATCTCTTTTAAAAAAAAGGTCTTATAGTTTTCAGTGTATAGGTAGGTCTTTCACATCCTTGGTAAAGTTAATTCCTAGGTATTTTATTATTTTGGTTACAATTGCAAAAAAGAATTGTTTTTTGTTTTATTTCTTTTTCTGAAGTTTCATGTTAGTATATAGGAATACAATGGACTTTTGTACATTGATTTTGTAACTGTACAGCTTTACTGTATTCGTTTATTGTTTCTAATAGCTTTGTGGTGGAGTTATTAGGGTTTTCTATATATATAGCATCATGGCATCTGCAAAAAGTAATAATTTAACTTCTTTATTTCCTATTTTGATGCCTTTTGTTTCTTTCTCTTGCCTGATTGCTCTGGCTAGGAGTTCCAATGCTCTGTTGAAAAGCAGAGGTA
This sequence comes from Hipposideros armiger, assembly GCF_001890085.2. Classification (NCBI taxonomy): domain Eukaryota; kingdom Metazoa; phylum Chordata; class Mammalia; order Chiroptera; family Hipposideridae; genus Hipposideros; species Hipposideros armiger. The sequence continues at coordinate 994,157 of NW_017731664.1, read as the reverse complement.
ATAGGGGAGAGCCCTGTTGTGTTCCTGAGCAGAGAGAAAAGGGCTTCATTTTTTCACTGTTAATTATGATATTGGCTGAGTGTTTGTCATATATGCCTTTTATTATGTTAAGGTATTTCCCTTCTATACCCATTTTATTAAGTGTTTTAATCATAAATGGATGTTGTATCTTCTCAAACACTTTTTCTTCATCTATTAATGTAATCATATGATTTTTGTCCTTTATTTTGTTTATATGGTGTATCACATTAATCGATTTGTGTATGTTGAACCATCCATGTGCCCCTGGGGTGAACCCCATTTGGTTGTGATGTATAGTTTTTTTAATGCATCTTTGCATTTGATTTGCTAGAATTTTGTTTAGGATTTTTGCATCTGTATTCATCAGAGATATTGGTCTGTAATTTTCTTTTTTTTGCGTTATCATTACCAGGTTTTGGTATTAGGGCAATTTTGGCCTCATAAAATGAGTTAGGGAGTATTGTCTCTTTTACAATTTTTGAAAGAGTTTGAGTAGGACAAGTATTAGATCCTCTTTGAATGTTTGGCAGAATTTACTAGTGAAGGCATCTGGTCCTGGAGTTTTGCTTTTGGGGAGGTTTCAGATGACTGATTCAATTTCCTTACTGTTGATCATTCTATTTAGATTTTCCAATTCTTCATGATTCAGCCTGGGAAGGCTATAAGTGTTTAAGAACATGTCCAGTTCTTCTAGGTTATTGAATTTGGTGGCATATAGACCTTCATAGTATTCTTGGATGATTCTTTGTATTTCTGTGGCGTCCATGGTAACTTACCCTCTTTCATTTCTGATTTTGTTTATTTGTGTCTTTTTTCTTTTTTTTCTTAGTGAGTCTAGCCAAGGGTTTGTCAATTTTATTAATCTTTTCAAAGAACCAGCTCTTCGTTGCATTAATATTGTCTATCATTTTTTCCCTCTATTTCATTTAGTTCTGCTCTGATTTTTAGTATTTTCTTCCTACTGCTCACTTTGGGTTTAATCTGTTGTTGTTTTTTGTTTGTCTGTTTGTTTTTTTGTTTTTTTTGTTTTTGTTTTTTGAGTTCTTCAAAGGTGTAACAGGAGGTTATTTATCTGAGATTTTTCTTGTTTCTTGAGATAGGCCTGTGATGATTTAATTTTCCCTCTTAAAACTTCTTATGCTGCATCCCCAAAATTTTGGTAGAATGTATTTTTATTCTCATTTGTTTCTATGTATCTTTTGATCTATCTCCTTATTTCTTCTCTGACTCAGTCGTTCTTTAAAAATATGTTGTTTAATCTCCATATGCTTGTGTTTTTTCCTGCTTTCCTTTTGCAGTTGATATCCATTTCAAAGCCTTGTGATCAGAGAATATGGTTGGTAAAATTTCAATCTTATTAAATTTGCTGGGCTAGTTTTATGTCCCAATATATGGTCTATCCTTAAAAATGTTCCATATACACTAGAAAAGGATGTATAGTCTGATATTCTAGGATGAAATGCTGTATAAATGCCAATTATGTCCATTTCATCTAGTGGGTCATTTAAGGCTGATATTTTTGGATTTATTTTCTGTTTGGATGATCTATCCATAGCTGTCAATTATGTATTTAGGTCCCCTACTACAATTGTGATTTGGTCAATTTCTCCCTTTAGTTCTGTTAGTAGTTGCTTTGTATATTTTGGTGCTCTCTGATTGAGTGCATAAATACTTATGACTGTTATGTCTTCTTGTTGCATAGTCCTCTTTATCTTTATGAAATGTCCATCTTTGTCTCTTGTTTCTTTATTTTTATCCTGAAGACTGTTTCATCTGATATAAATATGGCTACACCTGCCTTTCTCTGAATATCACTACGGAAGTGTCAATTTCCAACCTTTCACTTTGAATGTATGTTTGTACTTGTAGCTGATATGTGTCTCTTGGAGGTATAGTTGGGTTTAATTTTTTTATTGAATCTGCTGCTCTGTGCCTTTTTATTGGTAGTTCAGGCCATTTACATTTAGAGTGATTATTGATATATAAGGATTACCTATCATTCTATCTTTGGTTTTCTGGTAGGACTGTGTCTCCATTGTTTCTTTGCCTTTTTGTTGCTATCTATTATTTCAGTGTGGTGGTATTCTATGATTTTCCTTCTGTATCTTCTTCTTTTATGTTATATATTTCAGTTCTGTGTTTTTTTATTGGTTACCATTATGTTTATGGAAACGAAACTTTCATATATGGAGTATTCCATTTTCTTCAGCATGCTTACTTTCTCCATTCCCTTGTGCCAGTTCAGAATTTTACTCTTCCCATTTTATGTTTTTGTTATCACAAATTATCCCTATTTATGCTGTGAGTTGATTTCTGCATTGCAGTTGTAAGTTGTGTTTTTCCTCTTTTTCTTAAGTGTTTTTTTTTCTTCTTCACCCTGTATGTTATGTTTACGTGTATAGTGTGTTTTTTGGTGTCAGGGTTGCCATTTCCTGCTTCTGTCTGTCTGTTCATAATACTACTCATGGTTTTGTATTCTTTACTTTTTTTGTTTCAGGTCGAATAGTCTCCTTCAATAATTCTTGTAGTGCAGGTCCTGTGTTAGAAAATTCCCTCAGCTTCTGTATGTCTGAAAAGATCTTTATTCCTCCTTCATATCTAAAGGATATCTTTGCTCTCTGTATTATTCTTAGCTCATAATTTATCTCTTTCAATAGTTTGAATATTTGTGTCAACTCTCTCCTGGCTTGTAGAGTTTCTGCTAAAAAATCTGATGATAATCTATCGGGCTTTCCTTTGTAGGTTGCTGTATTCTTTTCCCTGGCTGCCTTGAGGATTCTTTCTTTGTCATCAATTTTTGACAGCTTCAATGCAGTGTGCCTTGGAGAAGGCCTGTTGTCAAACAGGTGTTCTATTTGCTTCTTGCATTCAAGGATCCAGTTCTTTTCACAATTTTAGGAAGTTCTCACTGGCTATTTGTTTGAAAATACTCTGTGTTCCCTTCTCCCTTTCTTCTCCTTCTGGTATGCCCATTATTCTTATATTGGTCTTTCTGATGGAATCAGAAAGTTCTTGTAGAGTTCTTTCATTTCTATCAACTCTCAAGTCTCTCTCTTCCATCTGTCTCATTTCCAGATTTCTATCTTCGATGTCACTGATTCTTTTCTCCATCTGGTCAGCTCTGTAACCTAAGCTGGCTATTTCATTTTTCATTTCTTTTACTGAGCTCTTAATCTCCAGAAATTATGTTTGGTTCTTTCTTAAAATTTCAATCTCTTTTGTAAAATGTTCATTGTGTTGTTTGATTTTTGTTCTGAGTTCATTAAACTGCCTGTCTGTATTTTCTAGCATGTAATTGAGCTTTTTCTGAACTGCAACCTTGAATTCTCTGTGATTTAAGTCACATATTTCCATGTCATTAAGTTCATGTTCTGGAGACTTTTCATTTTCTTTTTGAGCTGCCTTGTTACCTTAATTATTCATAGTAATTAATGAATGATTATTTCTCTTCCTAGGTATCTTCAGGAGTTGGTCTGCAACAGATTGATAGGAAGAGATCTTTCTTTTGCTTTCCAGTAGGTGTTAATAGAATGCTTTATTTTCTTTCCAACTGCAGCCTTTTATTCTCTCTCACACTGTAGTGTTATATTTTCTCTGCAGTATTCTGTCTTCTGACACAATGAGGGGATTCCCTGGAAGGTGGGCTTCTCTCTGTGAGCAGGTTGCCTGGTCTCACGTCACCACCTCTGGTGGGGGATGCACACAGCTTCTGAAGCTCTGAAGCTTTTCCTGCAACAGATTCAGGGCCAGTGTGTTTCAGCGGCACTGTTTACCCTTGCAGGGATCCGCCCTGATAGGTGGGGGTAGGAGTGGGGTGGGTTGTGAGAGGTGGCTCTGAGAAGTGGCAGTGACCACAGGCCCTGTGAGTCCTGCACCCAAGGCTCCCTCCCCTTCACTGGAACTAGTTGGGCTGCGAGTCCGTGGCTGCGACCTGTGGTTCTCAGAATTGCAAATATTCTGTTCTTTGATCTGACACTGCTGCTGTTCTACTTTTGCTACTGACATGCTACTGGGCAGGTGGGAATGGCAAGCTCTGGTAGGGTGATGAGGGGGAGGCTAGGCTCTGTGCTATGCCTTCCATCCTCTGCTTGGCAGTGAGTGGTTAACCTGCCATTTTCACTCTTCTTCCCTCAGGCTTTGTCCTTAAGGTCTCTGCCTTGAGCATTTTGTTCAGTTGTGTTACATGCTGATCTCTTAAGCAGGACAATAGACCATCAGAGGAGCACTAGCAGTCCCAATTCTTTCCTATCCCACCACTGCGGTAGCTCTAGAATGCTGGGAGCTGGCAGCTCCAAGCTCCAGTCTGCGTCCTGCACCCCCATGGCCCACGTCTACACACTTACCCTTTCCCTCCTCCCCTGCTCACCCAATTTGCCCACTTTTTGATTATTTCAGTGGTGTGTCTCTTAGTGTTACCCGTCTGCTACACAGGGAATCCTTTGTAGAGTTACAGTTGTTCAATTTGTTGTAAATTCCAGGGTAGATTTAAAGAGGCTCACCTCAAGCTGCCATTTCTATGATGCCCACATTCCATAATTGACATTTATAGAGCACTTCATCCTAGAACATCAGACTATACATTCTTTTCTAGTGTACGTGGAACACTCTGAAGGATAGACCATATATTGGGACATAAAACTAGCCTCAGCAAATTTAAGAAGATTGAAATCATACCAAGCATATTCTCCGATCACAAGGCTTTGAAATGGATAACAACTGCAAAAGGAAAGCAGGAAAAATCACAAGCATGTGGAGATTAAACAACATACTTTTAAAGAACGACTCGGTCAAAGAAGAAATAAAAGGAGAGATCAAAAGATACGTAGAAACAAATGAGAATAAAAATACATCCTACCAAAATTTTGGGGATGCAGCAAAAGAAGTTTTAAGAGGGACATTTATATTGTTACAGGCCTATCTCAAGAAAGAAGAAAAATCCCAGAAAAATAACCTCACGTTACACCTCAAACAACTAGAAAAAGAACAAATGAACCCAAAAGTTAGCAGAAGAAGGAAATAATACAAATCAGAGCTAAATGAAATAGAGGAAAAAAGACAACAGAAAAAAATTAATACAACAAAGAGCTGGTTCTTTGAAAAGATTAATAAAATTGACAAACCCTTGGCCAGACTCACTAAGAATAGATAAAGGACACAAATGAACAAAATCAGAAATGAAAGAGGGTAAGTTACCATGGATGGTACAGAAATACAAAGAATCATCCAAGAACACTATGAAAGTCATATGCCACTAAATTCAATAACCTAGAAGAAATGGACATGTTCTTAGAAATATATATCTTTCCTAAGCTGAATCACGAAGAACTGAAACTCTAAATAGACCAATGAACAGTAAGGAAATGGAATCAATCATCTGAAACCGTGTCAAAAGCAAAACTCCGGGAGCAGATAGCTTCAATAGTGAATTCTACCAAACATTCAAAGAGGATTTAATACCTGTCCTACTCAAACTCTTCCAAAAAGTTGAAGAAGAGAAAATACTCTGTAAGTCATTTTATGAGGCGAACATTACCCTGATACCAAAACTTGGAAAGGATAACACAAAAAAAGAAAATTACAGACCAATATTTCTGATGAATATAGATGCCAAAATCCTAAACAAAATTCTAGCAAATTGAATGCAACAATGCCTTAAAAAGATTATACATTGTGAACAAGTGAGGTTCATCATGGGGAACAATGATGGTTCAACATATGCAAATCGATCAATGTGATACACCACATAAACAAAATAAAGGACAAAAATCTTATGATTATATCAAAAGATGAAAAAAAGCTTTTGAGAAGATAAAACATCCATTTATGATTAAAACACTTAATAAAATGAGCATAAAAGGAGAATACCTTAACTTAATAAAGACCATATATGACAAACCCTCAGCTAATATCATAATCAACAGTTTAAAACTGAATCCCTGTGCTCTACATTCAGGAATAAGACAGGACTGTCCCCTATCACCTCTGCTTTTCAACAGAGAATTGGAAATCCTAGCCAGAGCATTCTGGGAAGAGAAACAAATAAACATTCAAATTAAGAATGAAGATGGTAAATTGTTGCTTTTTTCAGATAACATGATGCTATATACAGAAAACCCTAAAAACTCCACCAAAAAGCTGTTAGAAACAATAAGCAAATACAGTAAAGTTGCTGGCTACAAAATAACATACAAAAATCCATTGCATTCCTATATAGTATCAATAAATCAATAAAATCTCAGAAAAAGAAATAAAAAAACAAAATTCCTTTTCCAATTGGATCCAAAAGAATAAAACACCTGGGAGTAAATTTAACCAAGGATGTGAAAGACCTATACACTGTAAAGTATAAGACATTTTTAAAAGAAATTGAAGAAAACACAAAGGAAATGGAAAGACATTCTGTGTTCATGGATTGGGAGAATCAACATAGTTAAAATGGCCATATTACCCAAAACAGTATACAGATTTAATGCAATCCCCTTCAAAATCTCAATGTCATTTTTTTAAAGGTATAGAACAAAAAATCATCAGATTTGTATGGAATATCAAAAGACATCAAATACCCAAAGCAATCCTGAAAAAAGGAACAGTGCTGGAGGTATTACACTCCTGAACTTCAGCTTGTACTACAGAGCAACAGTAATGAAAATAGTATGGTATTGGCAGAAAAACAGACATACAGACCAATGGAATATAATTAAAATCCTAGAAATAAACCCCCATAAGTATGGACAATTTTCAAGAAAAGAGCTAAAAACATACAATGGAAAAAAGATAGCACGCCTCTTTATTAAATTGTGCTGGGAGAATTCGAAAGCCATGTGCAAAAGAATGAAACTACACTGCTGTCTGTCACCGTGTACCAAAATTAACTCAAAATGGATCAAAGGCCTAAATATAAGACCTGAAACAAGAAACTGCATAGAAGAAAACATAGGAACTAAACTTATGGGCCTTGGGTTCAAAAAGGATTTTATGATTTTGTCCTCAAAAGCAAGGGAAATAAAAGCTAAAGTAAATGAATGGGATTATATCAAACTAAAAGGACTCTGCACAACAAAAGAAACCATCAACAAAATAAAGAGGCATCCAACGAAATGGGAGAAGATTTTTGCAAACAACGCCTCCTATAAGGGGCTAATATTCAAGATATGTAAGGAACTCATACAACTCAACAACAAAAAACCAAACAATCCAATTAAAAAATGGGCAGAGGACCTGAATAGACATTTCTCCAAAGAGGACATACAGATGGCCAGTAGACATTTGCAAAAATGCTAAACATCTCTAATCATCAGAGAAATACAAATAAAAACCACAATGAGATATCACCTCACACTTGTCAGAATGGCCATCACCAATAGTCAACAAACAAGTGTTGGCGAAGATGTGGAGAAAAAGGAACCCTCATACACTGTTGGTGCAAATAGAGATTGGTGCAGCCACTGTGGAAAGCAGTGTTGAGGTTTCTCCACATTTAAAAATAGAATTACTGTATGACCCAGCAATCCTTCTCCTGGGTATATACACCAAAAATCTGAAAACATTTATCCGTAAAGATATATGTGCTCCAATGTTTATTGCAGCTTTATTTACCATGGCCAAGACATGGAAAAACACCAAAGTGTCCTTTGATAGATGATTGGATAAAGAACCTGTGGTATATATACAGAATGAAATACTATTCTGCCATAAGAAAAGATGAAATAGTGCCATTTGCAACAGCATGGATGGATCTTGAGATTATTATGGTAAGTGAAATAAGTCACACGGAAAAAGTGGAAATGCAGTTGAATAGACACTTCAACCAAGAAGATATACAGGTAGGTGTCAAACATATCATTAGTCATCAGGGAAATGCAAACTGAAACCAATATGAGATATCACTATCCACCTATTAGACTGGCTAAACTCAAAAAACAAAAACAAAAGCAAAAAACAACAAAAAAAACCCTCTGACAATAAGAAGTGCTGATTAGCAACTGGAACTGTCCTCAAAATTTGCTATTGGAAATGAAAAACTACAGGCACTCTGGAAAACAACTTAGCAGTTTTAAAGTTAAAAATATGTTTACTATACAACCTAGCAATCCCAGTCCTAAGTATTTTCCTGAATGAAATAAAAATGTATACTAAAACAAAAACCTGTACATAGATGTATAAAGTGGCACTATTAATTATCGACAACATCTGGAAGCAACTCAAATATTCTTCAACTGTTGAATTTATAAATATCCAAACAATTGAATATTAATCAGCCATAAAAAGAAATGAAGAGACTGATGTGCACAAACATGGATAAACTCCAAAAGCATTATATTATATGAAAAAAGGCAGAATCAAAGTCTACATACTATGTGATTCCAATTATTAATATTTTTATTCTGGAAAAGGCAAACTATAAGAACAGAAAACAGATCCACAGTTGCAAGAACTGGGGTAGGAGAAGGATTTTACTATGAAGGGGCATTGAGTAAAACTTTTTTAGTGATGAAATCATTTTATATCTTGATTATGGTGGTGCCTACATGACAGAATGATTTGTCAAAACTCACAAAACCCTACTCTAGAAAAAGGGTGAATTTTCTTGCATGTAAATCATACCTCTTAATAACACAATAAAAAAGAAATATATAGAGAAAAGAAAAATCACACATAATTGCACCACCAGATATACACTTTCAATATTCTAGTAATGTCCCTCCAGTCTTTTTTTTCTTTTTTCAATTAATAGACTTTATTTCTTAGAGCAGTTTTAGGTTTACAAAAAAATTGAGCAGAAATTACAAAGAGTTCCCATATATCTCCCTCTTTCCCCTGCTATTAACATTTTGCATTAGTGTGGTACATTTGTTACAACTAATGAACTAATATTAGTTCATTATTATTCATTAATATTAACTAAAGGACATAGTTTGCATGAAAGTTAACTTTTTGTTTTGTATAGTTCTATGTGTTATGACATATGTCCACCATTGTAGTATCATACAGAACAGTTTCACTGTCCTAAATACCCCCTGCACTCTGCCTATTCATCTCTTGCCTACTCTGTCCCCTAAACTGAAAACCACTATTTTTTTTACTGTCTCTATGGTTCTGTCTTTTCAAGATGTTATATAGATTCCAAGATGTCTTATAGGGCATTCAATCATTTTAGACTGGCTTCTTTCACTTAGCAATATATATTTAAGCTTCCTCCATGTCTTTTCATAGCTTGACAGCTCATTTATTTTTATCATTGTATAATATACCATTGAATGTATACACAGCTTGTTTATCAGTTCACCTATTAAAGGGCATCTTGGCTGCTTCCAAGTTTTGGAAAGTGTGACTAAGTTTTCAACTCATTTGGATAATACCTAGGAGTATGGTTGCTGGATCTTATAGTAAGGCTATATTTAGTTTTGAATGAAACTGCCAAACTGCCTTCCAAAATGACTTTGCCATTTTGCATTCCCACCAGCAATACATGAGAGATCCTGTTGCTCCACATCCTCACCAGTATTTGGTGGTGTCGTATTTTCAGTATTACCCATTCTAATACATGTGAAGTAGTGTCTCATTTATTGATTTAATTTGCAATGCCCTTAAAGACATATGTTGAGCATCTTTACATATATTTATTTGCCATCTGTATATCTCCTTTGGTAAGGTGTCTGTTTAGCTCATCTGCACATTTATTAATTGGGTTGTACATTTTCTTATTGTAGAGATTAACAGGTTTTTTTTGTATATTTTGGGTTCAAGTACTTTATCAAAATCCTGTTTTGCAAATATTTTCCCTCAGTCTGTGGCTTGTCTTTTCACTCTCTTAACAATGTCATTCGCACAGCAGAATTTTTTACTTTTAATGAAGTCCAATTTATCACCTTTTTTTTCTTTAAAGAAGCATGCTTTTTGTGTTGTATCTAAAAACTCATTACCAAACCCAAGATAGTCTAGATTTTCTACCATGTTATATACTAGAAGTTTTATACTTCTGCATTTTACATTTAGGTTTTTGATCCATTTTGAATTATTTTTGTGAAGGTTTAAAGTCAGTGTCTACATTCATATTCTGTTTTTATTGTTTTGTTTGTTTTGTTTTGTTTTTGTTTTGTTTTTTGTTTTGCATGTGGATCCTTAGTTGTTCTAGTACCATTTGTTGAAAAGGCTACCAATGAATTCTTCGATGAATTGTCTTTGCTCCTTTTGTCAAAGATAAGTTGCCTATATGTGGGTCTATTTCTGGGCTTTCTAGTATGTTTCACTGATCCATTTGTCTATTCTTTTTTTGTATGACAATGCACTTTTAAAAATCTTTTTCATGGTTATTTTGCCAGTGCTCTTTTCAACAACACCACACTGTCTTGATTATTTTAGCTTTATAGCAAATCTTGAAGTTGATTAGTGTCAGTCCTCTGACTTTATTGTTCTTCTTCAATATTGTGTTGGCAATTCTGGGTCTTTTGCCTTTCCATATAATTTTAGAATCACTGTTGATTTCCACAATGTAAATTGCTGGGATTTTGATTGGTATTGTATTTACTCTTTAGATCAAGTTGGTAAAAACTGGTGTCTTAACAATATTGGGTCTTCCTGTCCATGATCATGGAATATCTTTCCATTTATTTTATTTCTTTCATGAAAGTTTTATAGTTTTCTTCACATAGATCTTATACACATTTTTCTAGATTTGTATTTAAGTATCTTGGTGGGGTTTTTTTTGTTTTTTTTCTAATGTGAATGGCATCATGATTTTAATTACAAATTCCAGTTGTTCATTAATGGTATATAGGAAAGGAATTGACTTATATATTACCCTTCTATCCTTGAGCCTTTCTATAATCACTTATTCCAGGAAGTGTGTATTTTTTTATTGATTCTTTGGGGTATTTTACATAAATAATCGTGTTATCTGTGAACAAATGTAGTTTTATTTCTTCCTTCAAAATCTGTATACCCTTTATTTTCATTTCCCATCTAATTGCATTAGCTAGGACTTCAAATATAATCTTGAATTTGTGGGGACATCATTGCTTTGTTCCTGATCTTAGGAGAAAAGCATTTAGTTTCTCTCGATTAAGTATGATGTTAGCTGTAGATTTCTTTGTAGATGTTCTTTATGAAGTTGAAGAAATTCTCCTGTATTCCTAATTTGCTGGATAATGTTAGAGTTTGTCAATGCCTTTATTGTGCCTATTGATATTATCATGTGATTTTTCTTCTTTATCCTGTTGATGTGATAAATTACATTGCTTGATTTTTTAATGTTAAAATAGTCTTGCATACCTGGAATAAATCTCACTTGGTTGTGGATTTTTCCTACATTGTTGGATTCGATTTGCTAATATTTTGTTGGAGTTTTTTTCATGGGAGATATTGATTGGTAAAGTTTTCCTTTCTTGTAATCTCTGCCTGGTTCTGGTATTAGGGTAATTTTGGTCTCATAGTGTGAGTTAGGGAGTGTTCCTTCTGATTCTATCTTCTGAAACAGGTTGTAGAGTATTGGTATTATTTCTTCCTTTAATGTTTGGTAAAATTCACCAGTCAGTCTGGGCCTGGTGATTTCTGTTTCAGAGGGTTATTAATTATTGATTCAATTTATTTAATAGATATAAGCCATTAAGACAGTCTACTTTTTTCTTGTGTGAGTTTTGGTAGATTATATTTCCCTAGGTATGGGTTCATTTTTTTCTAAGCTATCAAATTTGTGGACATGGAATTGTTCACAATATTCCTTTATTATTCTTTTTATGTTACAGGGTCAGCAGTGATGGCCTTTCTTTCCTTTCTGATATTAGTAATTTGTGTATTTTCTCTTTTTTATTCTTAGTTAATGTAGCTAGAGGTTTACCTATTTTATTAATCTCTTCAAGAACAAGCTTTTGGTTTCATTGATTTTTCTCTATTGTTTTCCTGGTTTTACTTTCATTGATTTATGCTTTAATTTTTTT
>NW_017731664.1:866973-981914 GCF_001890085.2 Hipposideros armiger | reverse complement strand
CACGGCAGCCCAGCCCCAGATCGAGGTGTTGTTCAGCATCTTAGCTGTAGAGGGCAGTGTCACTGGCCCTCATATGTGGGATCCGAACTGGGGCCCTCTGGCATCCCAAGCCAGTTATTAACCATCGCACCACTCGGCCGGCCCTATGCTTTACTTTTTTTTTAAGTTTATTATCTTTTGCTTAATTTGGATTTGATTTGCTCTTGTTTTTCTAGTTTCCTAAGGTGAAGCTTACTTGGATTGGTGACATCACATATTTCTTTTTTCCTAATACAATTAATCTGTGCTATAAATTTCCCCTAAGCACTACTTTCACTGCATCCCATGAATTTCAATAAATTGTATTTTTATTTTCAAATAATTCAAAATATTCTTAAATGACTCTTGAGATTTCTCTGACCCATGTGATATTTAGATGTATATTGTTTAATCTGTAAGTGTTTTAGGAATTTACAGCTATCTTTCTGTTATTGATTTCTATTTTAACTCCAGTCTTGTCTGAGTGCATACTTTATAAAATTTCTATTTTCTTAAATTTGTTAAAGTGTGTTTTATGACCCATGAATGTGGTCTATCTTGGTGATGTTCTTTGAGAGCTTGAGAACTTGAGAAGAATGTGTATTCTGCTGTTGTTGGATGACATATTCCATAGATGTTAATTAGATGTTAATTAGACCTGATTAATGTTCAGTTTAATTGTATCCTTACTGATTTTATGCCTTCTAGATCACTTAATTATTAGTAGAGGGGTATAAAAGTCTGCAACTATAATAGTGGCTTTATATGTTTTTCCCTTGGAATTCTAAGTTTTTGTCTCACATATTTTGATGCTCTGTATACACATAATTTTTATTGTTCTGCTTTACATAAAATTAATATAGCTACTCCAGTTTTCATTTGATTTGTGTTAGCATACTTAATCTTTCTCTATATCTTTATTTTTAATCTATATGTATCTTTATATTGAAAGTGGTTTTCTTGTAGACAACATCTAGTAAGGTCTTGTTTTTGATCCACTCTGATAGTCTCTGTCTTTTAACTGGTGTGTATAGATGATTCACATTTAAAGTAACTATTGATACATTTAGATTAATATTGACCATATTTATAATTATTTTCTATTTACCGAATTTGATTTTTTTTCGTGTGTGTGTGTGTGTGTGTGTGTGTGTGTTCCACTTCTTTTTCTGCCTCCTCTGGCTTTAACTGAGCATTTTCTATTATTCCATTTTCTTTCTTCTCTTAGCATACAAATTATACCTCTTTAAAAAATGTAGTGGTAGCCCTAGAGTTTGCAATACACATTTACATCTAATCTAAGTCTGCATTCAAATAACACTATAATGTTTCACAGGTAGAGCAAGTACATTACAGCAGAGTATTCCCAAGTCATTTCTTCCATCCTTTATAAGATTGCTGTCATTAATTTCACTTACTCATGAGATATAATCACTCATTATTGCTATTATTATTTTGAAGAATTTTTTCTGTTAGATCAATTAAGAATATAAAAAATAAAATACTTTGTTTTACCTTCATTTATTCTTTCTCTAATGCTTTTCTTTTCCTTATGTAGATCTGATTTTCTAACCTATACCATTTTCCTTCTTTCTGAAGAATTTCTTTTAACATTTCTTGCATGGCAGGTAACAAATTTCTTCTATTTTGTTTGTTTGTGGAGATCTGTTTCTCATTCACTTCTGAAAGGTAGTTTTGCTAGATACAGAATTTTAGGTTGGTAGGATTTTTCTTTCAACAGTTTAAGTATTTCACTCCACTGTCTTCCTGCTTGCATGGTTTCTGAAGAGACAGTGGATATAATTCTTATTCTTATTCCTCCATATGTAGTGTATTTTTCCTCTGGCTTCTTTCAAAATGTTCTCTTTGTCTTCAATTTTCTGCAGTTTGAATATGATATGCCTCAGTGTAGATTTTTTTCATATTTATCCTCTTTGTGTTCTCTGAGCTTCCTTATCTGTGCTTTGGTATGATATTAATTTAGGAAAATTCTCAGCCATTATTACTTCAAATATCTCTTTTGTTCTTTCCTTTTTCTCTTTCTGGTATCCCTATCACACACACACACACACACACACACACACACACACACACACCTTTTGTAATTTTCATACAGTTCTTGGATATTTTGTTGCATTTTTCTTCAGTGTTTTCCTTATATTTCATTTTGGGAAGTTTCTATTGACATGTGTTTAGCTCATTGATTCTTTCCTAGATCATGCCCAGTCTACTGATGAGCCCATCAAAGGCATTCTTCATTTCTGTAACAGTGTAGTTGAATTCTCACATTTTCCTTTGGTTCTTAGAGTTTGCATCTACCTGTTTACATTACCCATATATTCTTACATGTTGTTCATTTTTCCATTAGAGTTGTTAGCATATTAATCATAGCTATTTTAAATTCCCGGTCTGATAATTTCAAAATAGCTGCCATATCTGAGTTGGGTTCTGATGCTTGATTTGTCTCTTCACACTGTGGGGGTTAGTTTGCTTGCTTTTGTTTTTGCCTTTTAGGATGTCTCATATTTTTTTTTGAAAGTTGGACATAATGTATTGGGTAAAAGGAGCTGAGGTAAATAAAGTTGTTTTGGTATAAGTTTTTATGTTAATCTAGATAGGAGTTATTATAGCTGTAGTGTCAGAAGCTAAAGGTTTCTATCATGTCCCTGTTTATCCCCCCCATTGTTTTGGTTTATCTAAATACTCCTTCTTAAAAAGTATGTGATGCTTGCAGTTCATTTAACTGTAATCTCCTGTTATTATAAAGGGGCCCTATTGATGTGCTGGTAAATTGTGGGGGGAGAAGAAACATCCTATAATCATATAATTAGCTTCCAGTCATTTAGTGAGTCTGTGTCCCTGAGCTGACCTTCAAACGTGCTAATTAGCTTTGCTTCCCCCGCCCCACCTCTTACCAGCATAAGTAAGACAGGAAGGGTATTGGTGTTAGATATTTCCCTTCTCCCAAGTTGGTTAGACTCTGATAAAATGCAAATCAATCAGACTCTGTTAAAATCATTTTGCTTAAGGGTAGGACTTAGTCAAGAAGAACAAAGAGCTCTGTGCTTATTTCAGAACGGTTACTTTTTCCTTCCCCTGCCTGAAGCAGGAAGGAATTTTTCTCCAACCTTCACCTTAAGAACCTGATGGGTCTCCTAGAGGTGAAACTCACAAAAAGTTTTTCACCTCTCAAGCTAGCACATGTCCAGGATTTAGTCAGTTACCCCCTTTATGTGCTCCTACCAGGATATAGCACTGGTGATTTTATTTGTCTGTCTTTCCAGTTTTCAGAATAAAAAACACAGGGCAGTTTGTCCTGTAATCTCAATTTTTGGATTGATTTAAGAGGTATTGATTTTCACTTCCTTCAGCTTTTTACTTGTGACAATGGAAGTGACAACTTCTGAGGTATTTACATGTCAGACCAGAAACTTGAAGCTCTTTCCAGTCCTTTTTCCACTCAATATGTGTAAAAGGTTTTATTACAAAATTACAGCATATAGTATATGCATTTTGTAAACTACATTCTAAAATTAACATATCATGAACGTTTTTATGCCATTAAATATTTCGCCCATACCTCATGCCTACTGACTCTACACAAACAGTTGAACCATAATTTATTAACAAATCCCCATTTGGGCGAATATTCATATTTTCCCTTTTCTTTCTTTAAAAAACAATTCCATGATAAATATATTTGATGTGAACCTCTGTATGCAACACTGATTATTTTGTTTATATAAATTCTTAGATGTAGATTTATCAGGTCAAAGATTTTGAATGCTTTCAAATTCTTGATCTATATTGTCAAGTTGCCTCCCAGAAAAGCTACACATAATTTACCTTCCCATTAGCAGTAGGTGAGAATGCCCAACACTGGATATTTTAATTATTTAAAATTTTGCCAATTTGGTGGGGGAAGTGGTACCGATATATCTCCCTTTTTTCATTAGAAAGGTTGACTATATTCATTTTGATTTTTTATTTCTCCTTTTATGATAGTACCATTATTGTTAACAATGTTATATTAATCTACATTTCTGGGCTAAGAGCATATGCTCAAAACTGTTTATTAAGCGAAAGAACTCAGGAAATCAAAATTAAATTTCAGGCAGAATTTATTGGTTTTTTTTTTAAGATTTTTGTTGGGGAGTTGGGGGGATGTGAACAGCGCTGGGGAATTGGGGGAAGGGGTACAGACAAGTTGCTGTCCTTTTGTTCTTCAGTCTAGTTGTGGAGGACGTTGCTTCACTGGCCCAAGTTGGCACCATCATTGCGCTCTTCCTGGGTCAGGCAGATCAGTCACCGGCTTCTAGATGGCTGCTCACAGCGGCTGCTGGCCGCTCACGCTGGCTGCTGGCTACACACGGTAGCCCATGGCAACCCACCTGCCATCGCCGGTGACTCATGGCAGCCCAGCTCCAGGTTGAGCTGTTGTTCAGCATCTTAGCTGTAGAGGGCAGTGTCACTGGCCCTCATATGTGGGATCCGAACCGGGGCCCTCTGGCTTCCCAAGCCAGCTCTTAACCATTGTACCACTTGGCTGGCCCCAGAATTTGTTTCTTTTTCAGCCAAGTCTTAGAAATACAATTTTCTTGGTATAGACACAAATTAGGCTTTTGTTCCACAATATTCTAGAATGGAGTAGGAAATATTTTAACAATCTCAGCATCTCTTAGTTGATGAGAGATGATCATGAACTTCTGAAAATGAACACCTAAATAAGGTACCTTTTGCTTTCTTCCACATGTTTCTCTACAATAAATTTATAATCTCACTCTCAAACACCTAAGTGGTTGCATTTCTATACAACTTACCTAGACATATCAGAAACTATGTGTGTATATACTTAGAAGCAAATCCATGAAAAAGGCTATTTAAGTGGCATAATTATGTTGCATAAATAGTTCTACTTGTATGAATCTGCAGCCACTAATATTTGAATGAAGGTAAGCTAGAAGTTACTTTGTCTATTTAAATCCACATCACAAAGTAAGATGGAACCTTGTGCATTATGCAGTTGATTCTGGATTATTTTGCTTTCTTGGATTAGCTCACTTAAAGGTTAACATCAGATCTACCTACTTAAAATATGAAATTGGATGAGCTTTACTATCAGCTATGTGATCTTCATGGTTGGGTGATTTACTCCTTTCTTACTTGATGAAAAAGAAATGGGATAATAAAAGATAAAGACCCCTGAAAGACTAAGCAAGCACTAAAGTAAGATCAAAATATGGGCTTCAAGTATATTTACATATTTTAAAAACTCACATCCAAATCATTAATGGTTCTAACTTGCAGGAAATTCTGTTTCAAAGGAACAGTATATTCTGATGCCACAAAGAGGATATTCATATATATGTGTGTGTGTGTGTATATATACATATATATATATATATATATATATATATACATAGATAGATAGATAGATAGATAGATCTTTTAAGTAAGCTGCTATCTCTTTCTGAAATGTCTTGAAGACTGGTCATTTCATCTACTATTAAATTGATCCTTACAGTTTATCTGAACTCACCATTATTCATGAAATAGATAATCTAAATAACTTGGTTCAGCCTATAGATTCCATTTCAACCTCTAAATCGTTTTGTTACACAAAGTGTGAAAACAGAGTGATCTAAATTTTCCTGCTCCAAATTTGTCTCCAAGGCTATGAGATAGATGATAAGTGTAAAGAGATGCCAGAAAACTGAACAATATAGAGCCAAATGAGATTAGTGATTTCAATAACATAAACAACAACTAGTATTTGTTGAACACTTCTTATAAGCCAGGCTCTGTTCTAAGGGTTTATCAATTCACCAAATCCTCAAAACAACCCTACAGCATAGGCCCTATCATTAGCCTTATCTTACAGATGAGGAATCTGAAGCATAGGGACATTTGGTAACTCCCCAAGTTTACATGACTAGTCAAGGTATAGAGCTGAGATTAAAAAACCTAAGTGGTCTGCCTACAAAACCACAGAGTAAAACCACTGCGGAATTCTGCCTTTCCTGCTACATAGTTGCAAGGTGTAGGTCATCCACTTTTAGAACCTGTATATTGAAGGGCTTCCACACATTTCTGCCTAACCTGTTCTCAAGTTACCCTTCCACTGTACCTTTGAAAACAGCTTTGGTCACCTATTAAAGAATCAGCTGTTGTCTGTGGTGAAGTCAAGTCATATTAAAATAGATTATATAAAATGGTACAGCTGGCAGACTTTATTTTGCATTTTTAATCTATCAAAGTGATGAAACATAAAGTACAAAGTTGCCCCCCATGGTGTTAAGGGGTTTGAAATCTATTTGGGAAGGTAGATTATCCCAGCTAAAAGCTCCTTTTTATTCTCTGTAAACCTAACAGCACTTTCCTGATAATACTCACATGGTATTTATCCCATATTGTAGGATGAGTGTCTTGTAAACTATGCTTCTTGAGAATGAAAATACCTTAAACTCAAACATTAACTAACTTCTGATAGAAACCTGACCCTAAACACAACAGTCTTTAGTCAAGTATATTGGTCCTAGTATTTAAACAAAATGGGATTTGGCCAATTATTCCCCAGACAGAAATCCACAAATTCCTGAAAGGAGCAAATTCAGGAACTGGAGGAAGACAAAGAGCTGAACAGTATGCTATTTATGCTATTAAACAATGCTTCTGCAATTACTGAAACTGATTATTTTCAAGCACATAACAAAAGTAAACACTATAACATTTAAGACATGTTTTACCATGGTTGTCCAAAATTGAGTGACTATCACAATTATAGCTGAATTCTCCATGAGTACGCTGAGCAATTATCATTTTTCAGAAACTATGATAAAGCCAATTTCAGCACATACTTATAAGTCTAAATTTTTCTTTAAAAGTTTTTGGCCTCACCCAGGGCAGAATTTAATGAGTTACATAGCATAATCAATCACACCTAATGTCACAGTATAACATCTTGGATAAGAAGCACAAGTGAGGTGATTTTATTGAATCAATGATGCCTTGTCAACTTCTAGGAGCTAGGCGACAAAAGTAAGCTTACCACTTGCCAATAACTGAGGCATACCAGCTGGAGAGTGCATGGCTTACCACTAACTAATGGTATCTGTGAGTAGAACTTGCTCCCAATGGAATTCCAACTAACATTTGAGATGGAACTTCAACCCACATCGTTATAGCTATTTTTCAAATGGTTCAACCGGTCCTGATTAGAAGTGGCAATCCCTGCTACTTTAAGGGCCACAGTTAATAGAAAAAAAATGATGATGAAAAGTAAACAACAGAGATGTACTGCTATGACATCAATATTTTGCCCAATCATTACTGTCTAGCACCCAGGACTAGGGCAAAAGATCAATAACTTCATCACCAGCCTAAAAGTAAGAAAACATTTCCATGAACTATTTTTGATAAGAGGTATTACTGTAGATACATCATCACGTAAGTATTATAATAATGTTTATTTTGTTATAACACATACAGTCAGTGGAAAAAGAGAGAAAAATCTTTGCTGTTCACTATAAGAATGGACAAATCAAGTAAACAAATTCCTTTTTAATTATTTATGTCTTTAAA
Organism: Hipposideros armiger; assembly: GCF_001890085.2. Taxonomy (NCBI): domain Eukaryota; kingdom Metazoa; phylum Chordata; class Mammalia; order Chiroptera; family Hipposideridae; genus Hipposideros; species Hipposideros armiger. The sequence goes on along the minus strand of NW_017731664.1, from coordinate 974,315 downwards.
GCTACAATAATAGTGAAGACAAAATTAAAACCATGAGTACTTCTCTTCTGTCATCAAACTTGAAGCAGTATGGAGGAAGGGAAAGATACAGTAGTTTAAGAAAAGTCTCCTAGACTTCTGGTAAGATGGCAGAATAGATGGCTGCTGGGCCAACTGCCTCCCAGGATCACACCAAAGTTGGAAATAATTTATACAACATTCAATCTCGGAAGTCCCCTGAACACTAGATGAGCAGAACCTCTCAACAAAGGATTTTTTTAAAAGGCCGTGTCCAGACTGTTAGAAGGGGCAGAGTCGTGAGGCAGGCTGACTCCAGGCCCATGGACAGAGGGCGAACCCCAAGAGGGACACCTCAGTGGTGGAGAGGCTCCTCCGGTTAGCAGAGAGACCCTCTGGCCCCACCCCGAGCTCACCAGCCCACAGTTACTTTGCCGGGAAGAGGAGTTCCACAATAGCTGACAGTAGAAATTAGTGAGGACTCTCTTTGCTCAACTTGGTGAGGCAGAAGGTGGCTATAGAACCAGTCACCCTCCTGTGGAGCCAGCACATGTACTCGCTCATTAGTGAGCACTCACCAGGTCTCTGGCGGAGGGAGTGGCTGCGTGAGCAAGGGCCCAGGAGCCTGCAAGGAAGGACTGAACTGAGCATCTTTGGCGTGGGAGCTGGAAGTTTTGGGACCATTGTTCCCCCTATGTGGAGCTTGCACATGAGTAGTGTACAGGAGGGGGCCATTTTTTCAGGGTTGGGCCCTCCCACAGAGGGTCAGGTCTGGGACTGCATTGGTCTGGTGGAATTGGCACAGGTGTGCTTGTGTGTGCGCGTGCATGCTGCCTTGGGTCACCGATCTCCGCACTGCTTGTGCTGCGTAGCCAGGTAGCACCTGGAGGGTGTGCTCTGACTCCAACAGGCTGCTCATTGAGACACAGGTGTGGGTGAGCTGCCTTGGCTCCCTGCCGTCTGCATTGTGTGTGCAGAGTTGTCAGGGTGGCGATTGGCTCTGTTGGGCTGCTCTGTCTGATCTGCAAGTGGCTGACTGGGAAAAGCTGAGACTGGAAGTTTTCCTGGGAGTGTTGGGCCAGGAGCTGTGTGCCTGCACAGATCTCACCGGAGCATTTGTGGCACATTTGTGCAGGTGAGATGCTGGTGCAGGAGTGCATGCTGCTCTGACTTGGTGGGGGCCACTGACCACACCCTCTGGTGCCTTGGGGGCCTATCCTGCCCACCTAGAGCTGCATTGCTGGGAACACCCTGAGCCCCTGGTACCCGGCCCCCACCTCCACAAGCCACAGAGGGCTTTTGTAGCAGTGGACAGCCTGTAGCAACCTGTGAGGATTTTTGGTGGTGAGCACAGCCCCAGAGCACATGGCAGCTAATTGCGGGAAGCTCGCTGCAAGCCTAAGAGGGAGGCCGGCACATGATGCGTTCGGTCTTTCTCCCCAACACAGCTGGTGCTGAGTCACCCAGAGTCTCTTTACTGCTGAACAAGTGGTATGCAGACTAAAGCCTTTTTTCCCCTTCCACCCCTTTTTTAATTTTTCTATTATTCTCTTTTCTTTTCTTCCTCTTTCATCTTTTTGTTCCTTTTTCTTCTTTTCTTTGATCTGTTTTCTTTTTGTCATTGTTTCTCAGGCTTGTTTATCTGGTTATTGCTTTGGTTACTGTTTTTCTGTCTTGTTCTCCTGTTTTTGTGTTTGTGTTTTTGTCTCTTTTATATATGTTTGTTTCTCCTGTCTGATCATTGCTTATCATGTTTGTTGGGGTGTATTTGTTTTTTTTTTTGGTGTTGGGTTGCCTTGCTTTGCTTTTTTTTATGAAGCGGACGTAGACATAGCACTGGTCCAGGAGCTGAGACTACACTGAATTTGTAGAAACCACTGACCACAGCCTTTACACACCTGTAACACCACCTTGCCCACCTACAGTTGCATTGCCAGGGTCAGTCGGGATGCCGGGGTGACTGGCCCCATCCCCACAAACTGTGGAAAACTTTTTACAACAGAAGATGATCTGCAGAGCCCTGGGGTCATCTACGTGGTGCTCAGTGACCACAAACTTACACCACAGCCACTGACGAGCAGCTTTCATAAATCTGTGAGTGTGAGGTGGAGGCTGGCTTGCCCTTGGGACACTATACAAGGGGGTCACAAGCCAGGTATTGGTGTAAAACATGAATCTACATTAAAGTCTTCAAAACCACCACCAATCATGTCACATAACTCACTTGAACCCCATCCTGCCAAGCTAGTGCCACATCGCCAAAGGCATCCTCAACACTGGGTGTAATAGCCAGACACACACCCCTAAAAAGCCTCTTTCAATAGTTGGGCCTTACCATCATCTGACAGGTGGCAACAGGCCTAGGGGGCCCTGGGCCTTTTCCTAAACTGCCTCAGGACCAATATTTGGGGCAGCCGACCTCAGTTCATACAGAGACCATCCCCACATGACCCCAGGTCTAGCACGGGCAGCAGCCAACTGTGTACAAACTACCGGGTAGCTATGGGGCAGTAACAGACAGGGCTGAAATGGCTCTGAATGGGAACCCCGCCCAAGAGACACCAGAACCAATATACTCAGAGGCGAGTGTTAGACAAAACCAGAGTACTACCTGGTTGAACCTACAAGTGGCACTCTCAGAGGAAGTTTTCCACAGGCACAAGAGCCCACAGTGGCCAAGCCTCCCCTGAGGGGGTCAACCTCCACACAGTACCTCATGCACTGTGAACAGAGCTAATTCTCTCAGCTAATCAGTCTGAGGGGCAATCCCACACTCTGACAAGCCAAAAGCAATTAAAGATCAACTTCAACAGCGATACCTCTGGAACACACGGGACAGGAGAATAGGAAGACTGTGCAATCCGAATATAAAGGACACATACTACAAGACCACCCAGCAACGACTGAGAGACATATGCGAACTACCTAACACATTGAAGCAATCACAGAGCAACAGCCAGAATAAAGAAACAAAGAAACATGTCACTGAGTAAAAAATCAGAAGAAACCCCTAGAAATGGAACTAAATGAAACAGAGGTATCCAAACTTTCAGAGACACAGTTTAGAACATTGATGATAAGAATGTTTGAGGAACTTAGTGAGGACATAAAGAAGGATAGAGAAATCATAAAAAAGCAACCAGTTAGAATTAAAGAATACAATAACTGAAATGAAGAACACACTAGAAGGAATCACCAGTAGATTAGGTCAAGCAGAGGATTGGATCAGCAATTTAGAAGACAAAATAGCAGAAATCACCCATTTGGAGCAACAAAAAGAAAAAAGAATAAAAAACAATGCGAATAGTTTAAGAGACCTGTGGGAAACCATCAAGCGCAACAACATTCGCATCATAGGAATATCAGAAGAACAGGAGAAGAAGCAAGGGATTGAGAGCATATTTGAAGAAATAAGGACTGAGAACTTCCCTACCCTGGTGAAGGAAATCGACATACAAGCCCAGGGAGTGCAGAGACTTCCAAACAAGCTGAAGCCAAAGAGGCCCACACCAAGACACATCATAGTTAAAATGGCAATGGTTAAAGACAAAGTATCCTAAAAGCAGTAAGAGAAAGACAGCAGGTTACATACAAAGGAATGCCTAAAAGATTAACAGCAGACTTTTCTACAGAAGCTCTGCAGGCCAACAGGCAGTGGCAGGAAATATTCAAAGTGATGCAAAACAAAGGCCTACAACCAAGATTGCTCTACCCAGCACGGCTGTCACTTAAAATTGAAGGAGAGATAAAGAGCTTCTCAGAAAAGAATAAGCTAAAGGAATTCATTCCACTAAGCCAGTATTGCAGGAAATGTTAAAAGGGCTTTTTCAAACAGAAGGAAGGGGAAAACAAGCTAAACAAGGAAGACCAGAAATATAAATAACAAAATGTCAAGAAATATGTACCTATTAATAATCACTTTAAATGTGAATGGGCTAAATGCTCCAATCAAAACACATAGAGTGGCTGAGTGGATAAGAAAACAGGACCTATGCATATGCTGTTTACAAGAGACTCATCTCAGATCACAAGACACACAGAGACTGAAAGTAAAGGGATGGAATAAGATATTTCATGCAAATGGAAATGAGAAAAAAAGCTGGAGTAACAATGCTTATTTCGGACAAAATAGACTTTAAAATGAAGACTACAATAAAATACAAAGAAGGGCACTACATAATAATAAAGGTATCAATCCAACAAGAGGACATAACCCTCGTAAACTTCTGTGTACCCAACATAGGAGCTTCTAAATATATAAAACAGTTTATGACTGACATTAATTCAGAGATCAACAGTAACACTATCGTCGTAGGGGACATCAACACCCCATTGTCACCAATTGACCAATCCTCCAGACAGAATATTAACACGGAAACAGTGGCCTTAAATGGCATTTTAGACCAGTAGGATTTAATCAATATTTTTAGAGCATTTCACCCCAAAGCAATAGAATATACATTCTTCTCAAGTGCACATGGAACATTTTCCAAGATAGACCACATGTTAGGCCACAAAACAAGTGTCAATAAATTTAAGAAGACTGAAATCATATCAAGCATCTTCTCTGACCACAATGCTATGAAACTAGAAATCAATTATAAGAAGAAACCCGGAAAGCACACAAATACATGGAGGCTGAATAACATGCTACTAAATAGCGAGTGGGTCAAAACTGAGATCAAGGAGGAAATCAAAAGCTATCTGAAGACAAATGACAATGAAAACACAATAACCCAAAATCTATGGGATGCAGTGAAAGTAGTCCTAAGAGGGAAATTCATAGCAATGTAGGCCTATCTAAAAAACAAAAACAATTTCAAATCAACAGGCTATATTTACACCTAAGGGAACTGGAAAAAGAACAGCAAAACAAGCTGAAAGGGAGTACAAGGAAGGAAATAATAAAGACCAGAGCAGAAATAAATGAAATAGAGAGCAAAAAAATTACAAAAGATCAATGAAACCAAGAGCTGGTTTTTTGAAAAGATTAACAAGATCAACAAACCCTTATCCAGACTCACCAAGAAAAAGAGAGAGAGGACCCAAATTAATAAAATCAGAAATGAAAGAGGAGAAGTGACAATAGCTACCACAGAAATACAGAAAATTTTAAGAAAATACTATAAGCAACTATATGACAACAAACTATACAATCTGGAAGAAATGGATATATTTCTAGAAGCATACAATCTTCCAAGTCTGAACCAAGAAGAAACAGAAATTCTGAACAGACTGATTACTACCAAAGAAATTGAGTCAGTAATCAACAAGCTTCAAACAAACAAAAGTCCTGGACAAGATGGCTTCACAGGCGAATTTTACAAAACATTCAAAAAAGAATTAATACCTATTCTCCTCAAGCTATTCCAAAAAAACACAGAAGGAGGGAAGGCTCCCAAGTACATTCTATGAGTCCACTAGTACTCTGATCCCAAAATCAGACAAAGATATTACAAAAAAAAGAAAACTACAGGCCGATATCCCTAATGAATATAGACGCAAAAATCATCAACACAATACTAGCAAACCGGATTCAGCAACACATTAAAAAGATCATACGTCATGCTCAAGTGGGATTCATTCCTGATATGCAAGGCTGGTTCAATATTCGCAAATCAATTAACGTAATACATCACATTAACAAAATGAAAAATCGAAATCATATGATCATATCAATAGATGCACAAAAAGCATTTGACAAAATCCAGCAGCCATTTATGATAAAAACTCTTATCAAAGTGGGAATAGAGGGATCATATCTCAACATAATAAAGGCCATATATGGTAAGCCCACAGCTAACACCGTACTCAATGGGGAAAGACTAAAATCTTTCCCCTTAAGATCAGGAGCAAGACAAAGCTGGCCACTTTCACCACTTTTATTCAACATAGTACTGGAAGTTCTAACTACAGCAATCAGACAAGAAAATGAAATAAAAGGCATCAAAATTGGAAAGGAGGAGGTGAAATTATAATTATATGCAGATGACATGATAGTATATAGAGAGAATCCCAAAGACTCCACCAAAAAACTGTTAGAACTAATAAATGAATTTAGTAAAGTAGCAGGATACAAAATTAATATGCAGAAATCAGTTGCATTTGTATACACCAATAATAAACTATCAGAATAAGAAATCCAGAAATCAGTCCCATTTACAATTGCTTCGAAAACAATAAAACACCCAGGAATAAATTTAACCATAAAAGTAAAAGACCTGTACTCAGAAAATTATAAGACACTGAAGAGAGAAGTCAAAGAGGATACAAATAAATGGAAACACATACCATGGTCATGGATAGGAAAAATTGATACATTTAAAATGTCAATACTACCTAAGGCAATATATAGATTCAATGCTATTCCTATCAAACTACCAAGGACATTTTTTCTATGAAATAGAACATATAATCCTAAAATTCATATGGAACCATAAAAGACCCCAAATAGCCATGGCAATCTTGAGAAATAAGAACAAAGTAGGCGGTATCACGCTACCCGACGTCAAATCATACTACAAGGCTACAGTAATCAAAACAGTATGGTACTGGCATAAAAACAGACACATAGATCAATGGAACAGATAGAGAGCCCAGAAATAAATCCATCCATATATGTATGGTCATTGAATCTCTGACAATGGAAGCAAGTATTTACATTGGAGTAAAGATAGTCTATTTAATATATGGTGCTGAGAAAATTGGACTGACACATGCAAAAAAAATGAAAATGGACCAGCTACTTACGCCATATACGAGAACAAATTCAAAATGAATTAAAGCCTTAAATGTAAGACCTGAAATCATAAAACTCCTAGAACAAAACATAGGGAGTAAATTTGTAGACATTACTCTGAGTAATATTTTTACTGATATATCCCCTCAGGCAAAGGAAATAAAAGAAAAATAAACATATGGTATTGCAACAAGCTTAAAAGTTTTTTCACAGCAAAGGAAGTCATCAATAAAACAAAAATACAGCCTACTGAATGGGACAAGTTATTTGCCAACGATATATCTGATAAGGGGTTAATATCCAAAATTTATAAAACACTCATTGAACTCAACACCAAAAAAACAAACAGCCCAATTAGAAAATGGGCAGAAGATATGAAGAGACATTTTTCTAAAGAGGACATACAGATGGCCAACAGGCATATGAAAAAATGATCAACCTCACTAATCATCAGAGAAATGCAAATAAAAACCACAATGAGATACCACCTCACTCCAGCCAGAATGGCTATCATCAAGAAATCAACAAACAACAAGCGCTAGCGAGGCTGTGGAGAAAAGTGAACCCTGGTGCACTGTTGGTGGGACTGCAGATTGGTGCAGCCATTATGGAAATCAGTATGAAGGTATCTCAAAAAACTGAAAATGGAACTACTGTATGACCCAGCAATTCCACTCTTATGTGTCTATCCAGAGAAACCCAAGCTGCTAATTTGAAAAAATATATGCAGCCCAATTTTTATTGTAGCTCTATTTACAATAGCCAAGACTTGGAAACAACTGAAATGCCCATCGGTAGATGACTTCATTAAGAAGCTGTGGTGCATTTATACAATGGAGTATTACTCAGATATAAAGAAGAATGAAATCTTACCATTTGCAACTATGTGGATGGACGTGAAGGATATTATGTTCAGTGAAATAAGTCAATCAGAGAAATACAAATACCATATGATCTCAAAAAAATACCATATGATCTCACTTATATGTGGAATCTAATGAACTGAATAAATGAGCAAAGTAAGCAGAAATAGCCTCAGAGGTATAGAGGAAAAACTGATGATTGCTAGATGGGAGGGTGGTGGTGATGAGTGATAAGAGGAAGGATTAGATAGCATAAATTGGTAACTACAATATTGCCACAGGGATATGAAAGACTGTTCAGGGAATATAACTAATAATGTTGTAAATATTTTGTCAGGTGCCAGATGGTTATGTGTCTGTTAGGGATGCCACTTCACTGACAATTTAGAGGCTTGACCACTGCATTGTATACCTAAAGCTGACGTTGAATAATATTGCATGTCAACTATATTTATTTATATATATATATATATATATATATATATATATATATATATATATAGTCACAGGATGTGGAATATAGTGTGGGGAGTGGAGTCATTGGAATTGTAATAGATATGTACGATGTCGGGGGGAAGGAGTGGGGCGGTGGATTGGGAGAGGGGGATTGTCACTTTGTGAGGGTAAAAAGTATAAATATTGCACTGTTTAGAACACCTGAAACTAAAAAAAAATAAAAAAATAAACAGATATGCAACTAAAAGGGGCACTTCTTACAATTAAAAAAAAATAAAAATAGAATTACCATATTACCCAGCAAACCCTCTCTTGAATATCTACCAAAAAAATCTGAAAATGTTTATCTGTAAAGATATATGTGTTCCTATGTTCATTGCAGCTTTATTTCCTGTTGCCAAGACATGGAAACAATGAAAGTGTCCTTCCATAGATGATTGGATAAAGGTGTGTTATACGTACACAATAGAATTCTACTCTGCCCTAAGAAAAAATGAAATATTGTGATTTAGGACAACATGGATGGATCTTGAGATTATAATGCTAAGTGAAATAAGTCAGACAGAAAAAGTCAAGAACCGTATCTTTTCACTGATATGTGGTATATAAAACTGCAAACAACAAAGGAACAAGACAAATGAAGAAACACAAACTCATAGACATAGAGAATAGTTTAGTGGATACCAGGGGATAGGGTGGAGGAGAGTGTTAGATGAGGGTAAATAGGATCAGATATATGGTGATGGAAGGAGAACTGAATGGGTGGTGAACACACAATGTGATATACAGATTATGTATTACAGAATTGTACACGTGAAATCTATGTAATTTTGCAAACAATTGTCACCTGAAACTTTAAAGAAAAAGTCAGTAATGTCCATTTCATGATGTGTGTCATTTAGGGCTGATAGTCCTTTATTTATTTTCAGTTTGGATGATCTATCCATAGTTGTCAATGATTTTTTAGGTCCCCTACTATAACTGTGTTTTGGTCAATTTCTCCCTTTAGTTGTGTTAGTAGTTGCTTTATATGTTTCGGTACTCCCTGATTGGGGACATAAATATTGATGGCTATTGTGTCTTTTTGTTGTATAGTCCCCTTTATCATTATGAATTGGCCATCCTTGTCTCTTGTTACCTTTTTTTTAAGGTAAACTTGTGTTTTATTGTGTCAAAAGAGGGGAACAGACATCACCTTATTAGAACATTGCCTCCTTTCCTGTTGCAGTCCCAGCCCTATCAGGAGGCCAGAGAAGCCATCTCATTCATGTGGTAGGCACTTGTGAATGGGGAAAGGGGAAAGGGGTCCAATCTTGTGGCCGTAGCCTCGAATGGTCTCTCTGATGTGGCAGACCTGGATAGTATTGCTGTGAGCCTCAAAACCACAGGCTGCAGTGCTCTTTTTTTTTACTTTGCTTGGTTTTAGCTGAGCCTTGTCCAGCACTCTCATTCCCAAGGGATCCTGATGTGGTTTTCCCTGAGTGCTGGGATCCAGACGACGGGCCTGTGGGTGTAGGAGATGTATTCTCGGGCGGGTTTGGGTAGGACTTCATGTAAGACCCCTCAGCAGAGTTGTGATACTGAATGAAGGTGGCCGAAATGGCATGGCTGAAGGTGTCTACTGCCTTGGTTACCATGTCCTGCGTCACGAGAAGGGCCAGATCCACTAACTGCGCCACAGTTTCAAATGCTATATATGCTAAAATTTTCATAGCGACAACATTGGGTTTTATCTTTATGCAGCTGCAGTGCAACCAGTCTCGAAATTTGGAGGCTTTTTTGGAGAAACTTAATTGTCGACTTTCACAGAATTCTGCATATTGAGCGGAATCCATAATTGGAGTTTGTCTTTCTGCCCTCTCCATTCTTTCTGGTTTAACTTCATCAATTTCATCATCAAGCATTACTAAGAGTTCTCCTGTTTGTTCAATAGAGTTGAAAAAGTCTTGAGCGATTTTTTTTGTCTTTTGTTTGAATTATTACTGCCACTCAACTTGTCTTCCAGAAGATCATCGTCCTCTATGCCTTTGACAATCTTTGATTTGTAGTCTCAGAAAAACATGTATTTTAGCAGTCTTCTAAGTTTTTTCTTATCTTTTCACATCAACAACAGACGATCTTTGTCAGATATTTCCCTTGCTCTCCAAAATTGTGAAATTTCAGCTGCTTGCGGTAACAGATTAATTAACAGTGTGTGCCACATCTTCTACTTAAACTGCTGTTTCATGAAGAGTCCTAAAGTCCTAAAGAGACTTACCATCACCTAAAGAAAACATCATACACTGTAATTCTGCTGCAAAGCTTACAGACTTCACTGCACTCCTTCCACTACGTGAACTGGCAGTAGACATTGGGCTGGCTGTAGTAGTATTCATCTCTGCTTTAAGAACACTTGTAGACATGACTGCACGTCTCGTGTGGAGAATATGGGGGTAGAGATGGTGCAGTTTCTGCTGCTGCAGCCCGGGACATGCTTGGATAAGTGTGGGGTGGGGGGGTTCTCTTGTTACCTTTTTTATCTTGAATTGTGTTTCATCTGATATCAGTGTAGCTACACCTGCTTTTCTCTGAATACAATTTGCTTGGAGTGTCAATTTTCACCCTTTCCCTTTGGGTCTATATTTGCCCTTATAGCTGATATATGTCTCTTGGAGGCAGCATATGGTTGGGTTTAATTTTTTTATCCAATCTCCTGCTCTGTGTCTTTTTATTGGTGAGTTCAATCCATTTGCATTTAGGGTGATTATTGATATATGAGGATTCCCTATCGTTCTATGTTTGGTTTTCTGGTAGAACGGTGTCTCCATTGTTTCTTTGCATTTTTGTTGCTGTCTAAGGGTTGCTGTCTATTATTTCAGTGTGGTGGTATTCTATGATTTTTCCCTCTGTTTCTTCTTTTTTTATGTTATATATTTCAGTTCTGGATTTTTTTTTTGAGAAGTTCAATTAAGTTTATGTAAAGGAAAGTTTCATATTTAGAGTATTCCATTTTCTTCAGCATGCTTTCTTTCTCCATTGCCTTTTGCTGGTTCAGACCTTTACTCTCTTCCCTTTTATGCTTTAGTTATCACAAATTATCCCTATTTATGCTGTGAGTTTATTTTTGCGCAGCAGTAACAAGTTGTGGTTTTTCCTCTTTTGTTTTTTAAGTTTTTTTTTCTTCTTCACCCTGTATGTTATATTTAAGTGTTTAATGTTTTATTTGGTGTAGGGGTTGCCATTTCCTGCTTCTGTCTGTCTGTTAGTAATACTTCTCATGGTTTTGTATTATTTTGCTTTTTTGTTTCAGGTCGAATAGCCTCCTTCAGTATTTCTTGTAGTGCAGGTTGTGTGTTAGAAAATTCCCTCAGCTTCTGTATGTCTGGAAAGATCTTTATTCCTCCTTCATATCTAAAGGATATCTTTGCTGGATATATTATTCTTGGCTCATATTTTCTCTCTTTCAGTTGTTTGAATATTTGTGTCCACCCTCTCCTGACTTGTAGAGTTTCTGCTGAAAAAGCTGATGATAATCTATTGGGCTTTCCTTTGTAGATTGCTGTCTTCTTTTTCCTGGCTGCCTTGAGGATTCTTTCTTTGTCATTAATTTTTGACAGCTTCAATACACTGTGCCTTGGGGAAGGCCTGTTGGAATTGAGGTAATTATGTGTTCTATTTGTTTCTTGCATTTAAGGATCCAGCTCTTTCCAAGTTTAGGAAGTTCTCATCTACTATTTGTTTGAATATACTTTCTGTTCTCTTCTCCCTTTATTCTTCATCTAGTATGCCCATTATTCTTACATTGCTCTTTCTGATGGAGTCAGAAAGTTCTTGTAAAGCTCTTTCATTTCTTTTAACTCTGAAGTCTCTCTCTTCTTTGATCTGTGTCATTTCCAGATTTCTATCTTCAGTGTCCCTGATTCTTTCCTCCATCTGGACAGCTCTATTACCTAAGTTGGCTATTTCATTCTTCATTTCTTTTACTGAGTTCTTAATCTCCATTAAACATATTTGGTTCTTTTTTAAATTTTCAATCACTTTGGTAAAATGTTCATTTTGTTCTTTGATTGTGTTTCTGAGTTCATTATAGTGCCTGTCTGTGTTTTCTTGTATGTCATTGAGTTTTTTCAGAACTGCAGTCTTGAATTCTCTGTCGTTTAAGTCACATATTTCCATGTCTTTAAGTTCATTTTCTGGAGACTTCATTTTCTTTCTGAGCTGCTTTCTTACCTTGGTTATTCATGGCAGCTAATGAATTATTGTTTCTCTTCCTAGGCATCTACAAGTGTGGGTCTGCAACAGGTTGATAGGAGGAGGTCTTTCTTTTGCTTTCCAGTAGGTGTTGGTGGAATGTTTTATTTCCTCTCCCACTGCAGCTGTTTATTCTCTGTCACGGTGTAGCATTATATTTTCTCTGCACTGTTCAGGCTTCTCACACAATGTGGGGAGGGGTTCGCTGAAAAGTGGGCTTCTGCTCTGTGAGCAGATAACCTGGGTCTCAGGGCACCACCTCCATCGGGGAATGTGGAGAGCTTCTGAAATTCCAAAACTTTTCCTGCCCCAGATTCAGAGCCTGTGTGTTTCAGTGGCTCTGTTTACCCCTGCAGGGATCCGCCCAGATAGGTTGGGGCGGGGCGGTGTGGGTTGTGAGACGTGGCTCTGAGCAATGGCAGCGACCACCTGTCAATCCTGCACCCAAGGCTCCCTGCCCTTCGCAGAAACTAGTTGGGCCCAGAGTTCATAACTGCGGGGCGTAGTTCTCAGAACTGCAAATATGCTGTTCTTTTACATAACACTGCTACCATTCCGCTTTGAGCACTGGGAAGGTGGGAGTGGGGTGAGCTCAGGGAGAGTGTTGAGGGGTTGGCTAGGCGTCATGCCTATATCTTCTGTCCTCTGCTTGGCAGTGAGGGCTTAAACTGTCTTTCTCACCTTTGTTCCCTCACTCTTTGCTCCCAAGTCTCTGCCGTGAGCGTAGGGTTCAGCTGTGTTATATGCTGACCCCTCAGGCAGGACTGAGGAGCGCTAGCAGTCCGAACTTTTTCCTCTTCCTTGATGGCTGTAGCTCTGGAATGCAGGGATCTAAGAGCTCCAGTCTGTGCCCTGCCGCCAGCTTCCAGCCCACATCTCTGCACTTCCCCCTTCCCTCCTCCACTGCTCACCCAATTTGCCCACCTTTAGATGAATCCAATTATGCGTCTCTTAGTCTTGCCTGTCTGCTGAGCAGGGAGACCTTTGTGGAGTTATAGCTGTTCAATTTGTTGTAAATTTCAGGGGAGATTTCAAGAGGCTCACCTTACTCTGCCATTTCTATGACGTATTTATAGTAACTTTTAAATAGATTCTTTGAGATTTTTCTTTGTAGAGAACCATATCATCTATTAAATAGAAACAGTCTTATTTTTTATTTTTCAAATATATGTGCCTTTTATTTCTCTTGCTTACCTGATTTCACTGGCCAGTATCTCTAAGAGTGGTGGAGCAGACATCCTTGCATAATCCCCAATCTTAGGGGAAAGCATTGTCTTTTGCTATTAAGTATGATGTTAGCTGTACGTTTTTTGTAGATGCCCTTTATCAGGTTGAGGAAGCCCCTTTTCTAGTTTCTTGAGAGTTTCTGTCAAGGATGGATATAGAATATTGTCAAATGCTTTTCCTGTATCTTTTGCAATGATTGCATGCTTTTCTCTTCCAGTTTGTTTATATGATGAACTACATTGATTGAATTGTGAATGTTGAATTAGCCTTTAATTTTCAGAAGAAATCCCAATTGCTCATAAAGTATTATTCTTTTTATATATTGTTTGATTTAATTTACTAATATTTTGTTGAGAATTTTTATATCTACATTCATGAGGGATATTGGTATGTAGATTTCTTCTTGTAATATCTTTACCTGGCTTTAGTATCAATATGATGCTTACATCAAAGATTCATTTGGGAAGCACTCCCTCAGTTTCATTTCTCTAAAATGTTTGGTAGACTGTTTGATCGAAGTAACCAATGAAGCTTTCTGGCCTGGAAGTATTATTTGTGAGAAAGTTTTTAACTACAAATACAATTTCTTTAAAAGATATAGGACTATTCAGGTTATCTATCTCTTCTTTAGTGAGCTTTGATAATTGTGTCTTAAAAGAATTAATCTACTTCATCTAAATTGTTAAATTAACTGGTGTGAAGTTATTCATAATAGTCTCTTTTTATCTTTTTAATATTTGTAGGATTTATAATGCAGTCAGTGTTGTCTTTTGTCATTAATATTGGTAATTTGTACCTTCTCTTTTTTTTATCTTTGTTCATCTTGCTAGAAATTTATCAATCTTATTGATCTTATTAATGAACCAGGTTATGGTCACATCGATTTTTTTTCCTATTGATTTTTTGCCTTCAATTTCATTATTTTATGTTTGTTTGTTTTATTCCTTCTATTTGCTTTCGGTTTGTTTTGTTCTACTTTTTTAGTTTCTTAAGGTGTTAACTTGAGACTTTTCTCCTTTTCTAATATAGGTAGTTAGTGATATAAATTTCCCTTTATGTGCTTCTTCAGTCAAATTTTGATATGTTGTGTTTTCATTTTCATTTAGTACAAAATACTTTCTAATTTCCCTTTTCATTTTTTCTTCAACCCCTGGGCTATTTATAAATGACTAGCATATTAAAAGTGTTTGTCTTCTTGCGCTGGATTTGTGTGTAATGTTTCTTTATTCTATATAGTTTTATGTTCTTATTTTGTTCTTTTTGTGTGTTTGTATATGTTTTCCAATTTTCTACATTGAGTATGGATGACTTTCCTAACTAGAAAATAATCAATTAATATAAAATAACACTCTACATTTTGTAGCATTTTATAACTTACAGAGAGCTTCATTCAAAATCTGTGAGGGAAACATATAATCCATATTTCACACATGTTGAAAAATGAGATTGATAGAGTTTAAATGACTTGCTCAATGCCATACAGCTAGAGGGTGTGAGGACTGAAACCTAGATTTTCTGACTCCTAGTTCATCACTCAGAAGTTGGAAATAAAGATTTGAAAAGTAAATTGGTATTTATCTTGAGGGTAGTTAGAAAGAATAATTAGGGTCTTTGAAGCAGTAAGCAACTTAAGACAATTATCTCAGTATACTTTTAAAAAATTTTTTATTTTGTTTATTAGTTTCAGGTGTATGAAGTCTCAGTGGTTTTCATTTGAATCTCTGATTTAAAATGAGGTTGAACATCTTTCCCTGTTTATGACCCGTTCCCATTCCTTCTTCTCTAACTTGCTATTTGTGTACTTAAACCATTTTTCTATTGGATTTGTTAGTCCTTTACTTATTGATTTGAATGATTAAAAAAATATTCCAGATGCTAGTACTTTATTTGTTGGAAATATCTTCTCCCAATTTCTTGCTTATCTATCTTTTACTTATTCTTTCAATTTTTATCATCAGGGAAATGTGTACCGGAGAATGTTCTGATAGATCAGCCTTTCAGACATTAGCTTGCTTTTCCAAAGCAAGGAAGCACAACCTTTTCCAAACGAACACATGCCATGCTCCCTTATCTTACCATTTTAACAGAGCAGTAGTCAAGATTTTGGCTTTGCTGTCAGGCAAACCTGGGTTCGAGTTTCACATCAGTTACTTACTGGTTACATGATCCTTGAGTTTTGTCATCTATAACATGAGAGAATAGTAGTACCTACCTTGCTGGGTCATTGTAGGATCAAACAAGCAAAGTGTGTAAAACTCTGATCTAATAGTAGGGGTTCTGTAAATATCCCCTATGCCTGTTCCCTTGATATACACTAAAACAGATGGAACCTGTGATTGACTTTGGATTTTGTGACTTGGTCCATGTTTTCTAACAGCATATTCTCCATCTCCTTCTTCACAGATTCAGAGACATACTGCGTGTTTCAAGACAAAAAGTACAAAGTGGGTGAGAGATGGCATCCTTACCTAGAACCTTATGGGTTGGTTTACTGCGTGAACTGCATCTGCTCAGAGGTATAATCCCTCATGGCACATGATTTACCAGTTTGCTCCTCAACATATAGAGATGTTTTCAGTGCCCAGATAGCCAGTGAACATGGGTGTTAAAAAACTAAAAGAAGTTAAGAAGCAGATTGCAAGAAAAAATACACATCTCCTGCCTTCCTCTGTTGCCTTTTAGCTTGATTTTCATAGTATCTGTGATTTGGACAGATACTTATGGTCTCTTAGCCAAATGATATAGGACATGGTATGAGAGGGCAGAATACCTTGACAGTGGGAGTGGCGTGAAAGCTCAATATGATCCCTGAACTGTAAGACAAAATCAGTTTTGGAAACCATTTGTAGGGCTGGCCTTTAAATGAGAGATTAGGAGAGATTATACACTGGCTTATTAGGAGAGTGTATTTTATATTGTCTCAGACAATAACTGTAATTAGGATTGCAGTTGGAAACCTTGGCCTGTACCTGGTGATGATTTGAATTCCTTGACTTAGGCTTGGCCTCTGTAGAGTCACTCAGAGAGGTTTTTGGACAGCTTGAATGCCATCTTTGCAATAGAAAATGTGGGTAGTCCTATTTTCTTTCCATGGCCTTGACCCAGGGCTACAGCTATGGTCCATGTTTCTGAACAAACCTTCACCATTATATTCTAGACTAGGGTTTCTCAACCTCAGCACTATGGACATTTAGGGACAGAATACTTCATTGTCGTAGGGGCTGTCCTGTGCATTACAGGTTGTCTAGCAGTGTGCCTGGCCTCTATGTAGTAGATGCCATCATCACTAACCCTAATTGTGACAACCAAAAATGTCTACACATGGCCAAAGTTACTTGGGGAACAAAATGACCCCTGGTGGAGAACAACTGCACTAAAGCAATTGGGAGGGGAGGCCTAATATGATGCCTTGAGAATTAAGAATTAAGAATTCTGAACATATATGAATGCATTTTCAAGACCATCCTTCACTTGAGACCTCATGGAAGAACTGCAACTCCTTACTACTACCCAGGTAGAATAGGAACAATCACTTGCAAGCCTGATTCTTTTGTTATTTGAACAGAAAAATGGGCTTTCATGATTTTGAGCATGTGGAAACCTAACCTTTAGGCGTCATCAGGTGGTGTTAAGAGGCTGCAGGGCTTTAGAGTCAAGACAGGTCAAGAATCCAACCCCAGTTCTACCACCTATGAGCCATGTTATATTGGATAACTTATCTAAACTCTCTGAGATTCCTTCAGCTTCTTCTTGAAAATGAGATAATGAGAATAGCTTGTAAAGATGGAGGAGTACATAAATGTTGTGCTTACCTTGTATCATGACCACATCAAATTCCAACTAAACTGTTAAACAACTACTATTGAGAATTGCCTGAAATCATGCTGAACCAAAGCCCTACAACTAAGGACATACAGAAGAATCCACCTCAAGACTGGTAGGAGGGGCAGAGATGTGGAACGGGCTGGTCCCACACCCATATGTGATCATTAAAAATCAGGAGGGATATCTCGGCTGCAGAGATTCCCCCCCCAAAAGGAACAAAGGATCCCAGCGACACACCAGACTCCCCAGCCCAAGGTTCCAGTGCCAGGGATAGAAATCCACATAATTTCTGTTTGTGAAACTCAGAGGAGATTGTGGCTGAGTGAAATGGAGGATGGCTGGAGTCCCAGGCGCTCCTCTTAAAGGGACTGTGCACGGACTTAACGATTGAATCACGGGCTCTGAGCTCCAGCACTGGGGCAGCAGCTGGAGAGGTGACAGGGACATAAGGGTGGGGGGAACTGAGTTGTATGGCTTTAGGATGAGGGCTGGAGTGGCAGCTTTCTCCCAGACAGAGTAGCTGGCAGGAACCATTGTTTCTTTGTTGAGCCCTCCCCCTTCTGGGCATGCAGACATAGGCAGCCACCATATCTGAGTCTCCATCAAGCTGGTTGACACCAACTTTTGCCATGCCCTGTTAATTCAGAGACCCCACCCAACTCAACTGTTGGGTATACCCAAGCCACTTTCAGTGGCTTTTTAATACCTACCAAATACCTTGGCTAATGCTGCAGACTTTCCTAGAGTTTCTCAAAGGTCAAGGAACCCAGACAAGCGGCATCTGATATGAGTGTGTCCTATACATCTGGCTGAGCAGCCCTAAGCCCAGCATTATCAGCAGCCAGCCTTGGTTCATGGCTTGGCCTCTCAAGGAACCTCCAAGCATGGTGAGGGTGGCAGCCATCTGTGGATTACTTTGTGGCTTCTGTCAGGTGGCCCCAGGAGGGGTATGGGTTGCAGCTGAACTTGACCTGTGGTGAGTCCCCTTCCAGGTGGCCCTGGGGCTGGTGCACCTAGTAGCCACCTTCAAAACCAGCTGGAGCATTACCCAGCCACCTCCAAAGACAACAAACAAAAGGGGTGAATTGGACAGGTACCAGAACCCAGTTAGGCAGATGCTGTTCTGTAGGGTCAGCCCCTGCACCACAATTCCTCCACTGTCGTCAAGGCCAGTCCTCACAACCAATCAGCCTGAAGGGCAGTACCTCCCATTGGTGTGCAAACAGCATCCAAGGCTCAACTACAATGGGAGGGCACACACAACCCACACAAAGGACACACTTGAAGTGCGTAGCTCAGGTGACCAGAAAGACTGTGCTACTGAGTCCCACAGCACATCTACTACATTAGGCCACTCTACTAAGACCAAGATATATAGCAGCCCTACCTAATACACAGAAAGAAACACAGGGCGGAAGCCAAAGTGGGGAGACAAACAAACATGTCCCAAATAAAAGAATAGAACAGAGACCCATAAAAAGAACTAAATAAAATGGAGACAATAAATCTACCAGATGCAGAGTTCCAAATACTGGTTGTAAGTATGCTCAATGATCTCAGGGAGAACTTCAGCAAAGAGACAGGAAAAAAAATGGATAGAAAACATTAAAAAGAACCAGTCAGAAATAAGGAATACAATAATGGAAATGAAGACTATATTACAGGGAATCAACAGTAGATTAGATGAAACAGAGGACTGAATTAGCAATTTAGAAGACAAGGTAGCAGAAAACACCCAGTCTGAACAGCAATAAGAAAAAAATAAAAAAAAAGTGAGAGTTCAAGTCACCTCTGGGACAACAGCAAGCATAACAACATTCACGAGATAGGGGTACCAGAAGGAGAAGAAAGAGAGCAAGGAATTGAAAACCTATTTGAAGAAATAATGACTGAACACTTCCCTAACCTCATGAAGGAGATAGGTATACAAGCTCAGAAAGCACAGAGTCCCAAACAAGATGAACCCGAACAGGCCTACACCAAGACACATCATAATTAAAAGGCCAAAGGTTAAAGACTCAGAGGAATCTGAAAAGTAGCAAGAGAAAAGCAGCTAGTTACCTACAAGGAAGCTCCCATAACACTGTCTGCTGATTTCTCAACAGAAACTTTGCAGGCCAGAAGGGATTGGCAGGAAATATTTAAAGAGATGAAAAGCAAGGACCTACATCCAAGGTTACTCTACACAGCAAGGCTATCATTTGGAATCAAAGGACACATAAAGAGCTTCCCAGACAAGAAAAATCTAAATGAGCTCATCATCACCAAAACAATTTTACAAGGAATCTTAGAGGGACTTCTTTAAGACAGGGGGAAGGAAATAAAAAATATAAATAATAAAATGGCAGTAACTACATACCTATCAACAATTACTTTAAATGTAAATAGATTAAATGCTCCAATCAAAAGATAGGGGGGCTGAATGGATAAGAAAACAAGACGCTTACATATGTTGCCTACAAGAGATTCACTCCAGATCAAAAGACACACACGGACTGAAAGTAAAGGGATGGAGAAAGGTATTTCATGAAAATGGAAATAAACAAACAAAAAACTGGGGTAACAATACTTACAGCAGACAAAACAGACTTTAAAACAAAGACTATAACAAGGGACAAAGAAGGACTAGTAATCCCACTTCTGGGTATTTATATAAAGATACCCAAAACACTACTTCAAGTGCATGTGCTCATACATAGGAGGCCTGACAATGAAGTTCGTAAACTTGTTGCAACGATGTTGCTAACCTTTTTTTTTATGTCAGAGGGATTATTCATTATGAATTTGTACCAACTGGACAAACAATTAGCCAAGTTTACTATTTGAAAGTGCTGAAAAGGCTGTGTGGAAAAGTTATACGACCTAAACATTTCACCAGCTATTCATGACACTTGCATCACAACAATGCACCAGCTCACATGGCACTGTCTGTGAGGGAGTTTTTAGCCAGTAAACAAATAACTGTATTGGAAGACCCTCCCCATTCACCTGATCTGGCCCCAGTGACTTTTTTCTTTACCCAAAGATAAAGGAAATATTGAAAGGAAGACATTTTGATGACATTCAGGACATCAAGGGTAATAGAATGACAGCTCTGAGGGCCATTCCAGAAAAAGAGTTCCAAAATTGCTTTGAAGGGTGGAGTAGGCAGTGGCATTGGTGCATAGCTTCCCAAGCGGAGTACTTCAAAGGTGACCATAGTGATATTCAGCAATGAGGTATGCAGCACTTTATCTAGGATGAGTTCGCAAATGTAATTGTCTGACCTCGTATGTTTATTGCAACATTATTTACAATAGCCAAGATTTGAAGACAACCTGGGTGTCCCTGAATAGATGAATTGATAAAGAAGAGGTGGTACATGTATACAATGGAATGTTACATAGCCATAAAAAAGCATGAAATCTTGTCATCTGCAACAACATGGATGGATCTAGAGGGTATTGTGCTGAGTGTAGTAAGTCAGACAGTGAAAGACAAATGTCATATAATTTCAATTATAAGTGGAATCTAAAGAACAAAATAAACAAATTTAGCAGAAACAAACTTATAGATATAGGGAATATTTTGATGGTTGTCAGATTGGAGGGAGGTTGGGGGTGGGTGAAAAAGGAGAAGGGAATAAGAAGTACAAATTGTTTGTGACACAGTATTCATGGGGATATAGGGTATTCCATAAAGAATATAGTCAATATTCTAACAACTATGTCTGGTGTAGGTGGGTACTAGATTTATCGGGGTGATAGATGGGAGTGGGTCAGGGGATAGGGTGAAAAAGTTGAAGGGATTAGAAATACAAACAGGTAGTTATAAAATAGATACGGGGATGTAACATAAAGTATAGGGAATATAATCAGTGATGTGGTAATAACTCCGTGTAGTGCCAGGTGGGTACTAGTCAGGGAGACAACTTTGTAAATTATATAAATGTCTAACCATATGCTGTATACCTGAAATTAATACAAGATAATATTGAATGTCAACTGTAATTGAAAACTTTTTTAAAGACAAGGGTGAAGATAAAGGGGAATAAGAAGTTTAAAGTTCCAGGTAAAAAACAAATAAGTCTTGGTTGGGGATGTAATGTACAGCATAGGAAATATAATCAATAACATTGTGATAGCATGGTACAGTGTCAGATGGTTGCTGAACATATCATGGTGATTCCTTCTTTAGCATAGGGAATAGAATCAATAATATGGTAATAACACTGTATAGTGCCAGGTGGGTGCTGTTGAATAACTATGATGTACACCTGAAACTAATATAATATTGTATGTTAGCTATATGTTAATAAAGATCTTTAAAAAATGAAAAAATGGGATAATGATATTACCTGTTTCATAGGGTTTTGGTATAGATTAAACTCAGTAAGCCATTTCAGTCACTTGAAACAGTGCTTGGCCACAGTCAACATTCAATAAATTTGAATTGCTGTTCTCATCATCATCATCACTATTGTTATGATTATCATTATTTTTATTAATCAGTTAACTCTAGAACAGAACTCAGTATAAAGCATTAAGAAGGAATCAGGTTAGACCTCAGCCAGGAGTAGTTTCTGATGTTCATTGATCTCACTTCAAGATGATACCACCTGGCTCTGAGGAGTGTGACACATAAGGAGGCTCTGTGGTATTTCCAAATGCAATAGTCCAAAAATTTGTTCTGAAAAGTACAAGAGAAAAAGAAGGTTTGTGGTAAGGTGATTCAGATTTGGATAAACGAAGCCTGCCTCTTAAATGGCCAAAGGAGCTATTAAATAGAGCATCTGGGGACTGATTACTGCTTGGTATGGTATGATTGTGTCATATTCTTGACCCAACACATTAGAAATGGACAGCTAACTCTTGCAGTCTGAAACTTTGCTGTCTGTAGGGCAGTGAAAATGTTAATGTGATCCCAGTGCTGACAGCTTAAGTGCTCGGTATCTTCTCTTTCTCCATCTTCTTCACCGCCTTCTTCCACCACAACAGCCTGACAGATTCAAGTCACCCTCACTTTACATGAATTATAAATGAAAAATGTTAATGCAAAATCCATTCCCAAAGTATTCCTTTATTCTAACAATGGTTGAGAGCTGTCAGAATTAGGGATCTTGTAATTGTAAATCAGGCAGGGACTCTGTTGATCCACCCAGGCATACTAGCTAATAAGCTCAATTCCAAAGTCCAGCTTGTTCTCAAAAGATTTTTTTACTGAAAAGGAAAATGAAGAGAGGAGGCGCTCAGCCTAGTACAATCAAAGATCCATGGGCTAGGGATGTCTCCTTGCCCAGGGGTGGGTAGCAGCTCAGGGCATCCATTGCTCATTATCCTTTCTCTTCCATGGCACTGTGCAGGTGATTATGAAATCAGACTAGGCTTTTAGAAAAAACATGCAGTTAGAGCTGGGCAATGGTAGAAACACCACAGAGTTAAGCTAGAAGAAGACTCACGCAATTATTGCGAGGCTTTGAAAACTGGAGTAGTAGTGATTCCAGCCTTAGAAAAATATGCCAATAAGCTAGCAGCCAACCCAGCAGAGGTGCTGGTGATGAGAAAAGGAAAGAAAAATGCTGCTTTCATTCAGCTTCTCAGGAATGCGTTATTCACTGTCTGGGTGAGTCCCTGCATGACTGTTTCCCAAACTGGCATGATCCCAGTGACCTTTGAAAGACATTTAGTTTTTCTTTGTTGCCTCCTTTCTTTCAGAATGGGAACGTGCTTTGCAGCCGAGTCAGATGTCCAAGCCTTCATTGCCTCTCTCCTGTGCATATTCCTCATTTGTGCTGCCCTCGCTGCCCAGGTAAACTGGTTCACCTCTTTCTTTCCCAGCTGTAGTTCTCCCTCCTCCCTCTTCCACCCAAGCCATTCCATCTCCTTAATTCCCCAGAAGGGAAACTTCCAGACAGAAATAGCAATAGAACATTTAGGCAGCCCACACTGGCCCCTAAATACTGTTTATAGCCCAAGTGGGGCACATTCTAGGCTCTAATAAGTTATTGGGTACCCAATAACAGATTTTCATTGGTCTTTTAATCATTTGAAGATGGATATGAATTGGGGGAAGGGAATTTTGGCCCAGAGATTTTTCTGCTATAAACAGCCTCTTTCTGTCTTTGGCAGTGGGCACCAGGGGAGTTGTAGCATGACAGCACGTGTCCTGCACAATTAGTGCTGGAATTGCATCCAAGCAGAGCTTCTAAATGATGAGGGGCTGTTCATAAATCAAAGGAGCTGAACCAGTGAGGTGTATGACAATATAAAGCTGCCTGCCTGCCGAATAGTCACCTCCCCCAGACTGCAGTTATTCTATACACATTGTTAAGAGCAAATAAAAGGGCGAGGCAGGCAGAGACTTTTTCACAAGACTGTTAGGACGTCTACTTTCATGATTTGCGACTAAGGTGTTTGTCTGAGGCAGGGTCTCCCTCAATGATACTTTGTTCACATCTAACTGGGGCCTGGCTCCCACACAAGAGGGGTGCAAGTGTGGAATGATTCAGAGAATGCCTGTGGGCCCAACATCAATCCTAACAAAAGCTAAGTGACAGTCTTGGGGTCTGGTTAGTAGAAGACTTTCAGTCCTGTTTAAGTCTGGGATCTTGTTATTAGAAGCCTTTTAGTCCTGTGCTAGGGACATCTCCTTATCCAGAACATCCTTTCCCTCTATAATGGAGGTTCTAGAGTTGGGGTCCATGGGTGGGCTTTATGGGGTCCAGGAACCCTTTAAAATTGTTTTTGGTTTTTCGTGTAACTATATAGATAGATCGATTGATAGATAGATAGATAGATAGATAGATGTAAATTCCTTTAGAGAGGATCTGTAGCTTTACTGGTATTCCTAAAGGGGCTGTATATGACTTTAAATGTGAAGAACCACTAGTCTAGGGCATACATAGATGGCACTTTTTTAGTAGTAAAGAACCTCCAAAATTTATAAGAGAGAAACCCAAAATGGTAGGGCAGAGCTGGTAGGAATGGGGTAGGAGTGAGGTTCAGTGAAAACTCAGTTAGCTGAAATGTCACAGGAATGGAAATTATGTTTAATGGAAAATAAATTCCCAACACTTTTTGTCACCATCTATATAAAGTATATTTTCCTGCATCAGTAAATACACTCTGATGAACACAGGGGATTCTTTACCAGGTGGCAAAAGATCATGCCATATCACAGGTTTATCATTCTGAGTATTGGTGATGATAGTATATGCTTCAAGATATCAGAGAGAGAATCAGCATATGATCAACCTAAAGGTTGGTTTTTTTAATCAATCCCTAAATAAATGGGGCTTACTAGCTTCATATGTGTTTATTTGCTTCTTCTACTTTAACTAGATTACAGAGGTGTGGTATGGAAAGGGTTCTAGTAGAAGGGAGCAACATTTCTGGTAAAGAGGTCAATCTGGAGAGCTTTTTTTGTTTTTTAATCTGCCTGGTTGCTTGTCAAATAGCTGCCTTATAAAATCCCATCACCACCATCACCAGAAGACTCCAAAAGTCGTCCAATGTCATAGGAATGTATCCAAACCTTTATGTAGAGCTTGTCCTTGCCTGGAATGGAGGTTGAGGTATTATGCAGACACAGGGCATAGAGCGGAAGAGCACTGAATGGCGCGTGGCTGTCATTGACCCCAGCTACATAACAGGAAGCAAGTTTTGAGAAAAAGGGCTAGTATAAGCTAGCAGTTGTTTTGAAAGGAAAAGAAAGTGTTAAAAAAATGAGGTCATAAATCCCAGAAAAGGGAAAATGGAAAGAAATAACACATTGTCTTGAAGACTTAAAAAGCCCATTGTAGAAACCAACAGTTCATGTCCTTTTCTTTCTTGTTCTTGCAGGTCACTCCTTTGTGAGTTTATTTATTTTCTTGTTAACTATAACCTTTAATAGCTCTTTCTGTGGGCAGTGGTACTAAAGTTTCCTAATCCTTATAGATAAACAAGTTTTTACTTTGCCCTCATTCTTGAATGATAATTTGGCTGGGTATAAAATCATAGGTGAATGTTCATTTCCCCTCTGCACTTTGAAGATATTAATAAATGGTTTGTTGACTTCCTTTGTGGGTAAGAAGTCTGCTGCTTGATTGTAATTGTTTTGTAGGTAACCTGTTTTTTCCTATTTCTAGCTTTTGAGATTTTCTTTTTCTTTGATGCACGCAATGGGATATCTATATGTGATTTATTTTTATTTAGCCTGCTCAGCACACAAGTTTTTTCAGCCAAAGGACTCAAATTTCTCTTCAATTTTTAGTCATTACTTTTGTGAAAGTTACCTCTTTTCCTACTATCATTTTTTTCTCATTCTCAAAGTTATCTTTGCTGTACATTTTTGCTGCTCATCTAATTTATCCTCTGTGTCTCTTAATGTCTCCTTTATTATTTGCATCTTGGTATATTTCCTGTCATGACACATTACTTCAGTTCTGTCCTCCAATTCATGAATTATTTCTTTAGCTTTTTAATGCCTACTATTTAGGCCATCTGTCAGATTTTATTTGTTGTTTTATTTTCAATAACTGTATTTCCCCAAGTTTTTAAAATTATATTTTAAAATATCTACATGGTGCTGTTTTATAAACCCCTGTCATTGTTTCATGGGATCTCACTCTCTTCTTTATTTCTTTAGGTATTTAAATATTTAAAGTCCATTTCAGATTTTTCAAATATGTATGTTTTTTCAGGTGTGAATTTTTACTTGTGTTGGGTTTCTTGATAGCTTTTCTTAGTTCCAAATTTTTCCTTGTTTTCTAAAATTTTTGTGTAACAGCTCATCATCCATGGGGTTTTTCTATTGCCTTCTTTCCTGGTGGTATAGTTGTTTCAGGCCTTATAGTTCATTGAGTTCTAAACCAGGTCATATATTAGTGTCTCTGCTTGGACTTCATCATGACTAGATGGTCTAGCTCTACCTCTGTTTTCTTGT
This sequence comes from Hipposideros armiger, assembly GCF_001890085.2. Taxonomy (NCBI): domain Eukaryota; kingdom Metazoa; phylum Chordata; class Mammalia; order Chiroptera; family Hipposideridae; genus Hipposideros; species Hipposideros armiger. The sequence goes on along the minus strand of NW_017731664.1, from coordinate 948,074 downwards.
GTAGTACTAGTCCCTGATAATGATCTTGGAATGGGAACTCAGCAGCAGCTGCCTACCTTGGTCATTGAGTCCATTTGAGGGAAACACCTGGGGTGGGTAGAGCTACATCAGCCCCTGTTTACATGTTAGGAGTATGACCCTAGTCCTCAGCTTTACACAGGAAGCAAAATATAGCCCCAACTGTCTGTATCCAGTCCCAGCTGCCAGTGGACCATATAGTTTTGGCCCCCACTTATTGCTGTACTTTTCTTCTATGTTTTATTCCATAAGAGTCTTCTTTTGTGTATAGTTATGCAGTTTTAAAGTTTATGTATTTATTTTTATTTTTACATTTCATTTCTCACTTTTTGTTTGGAAAAGAGCACAGACTTTTCTCATGTGCTCTCTCTGCCATATTGAAATAGAATGCAAACCAGCTATTATTTCTTTCTAGTGAAGATAAAACAAGAGTAAATGGGTTTAAATCATAGTAGAGAAGAATGGAGTTTGATAAAAGGAAGAACTTTAGTACAGTGGTTGTTAAATCCTAAAATAAATGACTAAGGAGAATTTTAGTTTTCCTGCTGCACATTTCTGGAAATCAGCAGGTACCCCCCCCCCATCCGAGATAGAGTTGGCACAGTTCTGCTTTGAGACAGGGCAATGGATGTGATGACTCCTCTGTATTTCTTCCACCCCAGTGGTTATTTGGCATGAGGAAACTCATGCCTTCAGGGCCACAGGAATGTTTGGTCAAAGGAAGGGACGCTAGCTTCCTGTCTTAATTCAATGCAAGACACTATGATGAAAATGTTCTCACTTAAAATATAATATTTAAAGCTAAGATGATGAACAAGTTCTATGTCAAAAAGAAAAAACAAACAAGGAAACCATACACCCATTGCTTTGGTTTTAAATATTATCCTATAGCAGCCTTAACTTCAGGGAACATTCACCTGGGTAGTGATGGACTCTATTGGTAAGTCCTACGAGGCAACCTAAAGCTTATCTACCATTGGAGGGGACAGAGGAACCACCACCCCCTATTTGTTTCTGTGTTTTCCATGGCTCTTGCTTTCTAAAATCTCCACTCCTGCAGTTTCCAAGGTTCCCACCTGCATTTGAGGTTGTCTCCCATAGCTCCTGCTGAACTGTAGAAATCAGAGTATGCAGACTGCTTTTCTAGAATTACAGGAGAGAAATCTATACTGATTCCCTTGAAGAGGAAATAAACATTTTTTCATCAACACTTCCCCAAGTCTCCATGGCAGAGGTCAAGCCTTGGTCACATGCCACAGAGCTCTACTGCATGCAGAGGGGCTGGTACTGCATTGAGGATAGAAGATACTTAATGTAAAAAGTCAAGACTGCACAGAAGTCAGAAAGGTCATTAAATCAATCCCAGTCTGTAATCAGTACTCTCTGTAGCCCCCAATAACAAGAGATTTGTAGGAATGAAATTCCATATGTTCTCTTTTGGGGGTGTGGAGTGCTAAAAGCAGGAGGAGGAGAGGAAGAATATGACTTCTCTCCATTTTTTCTTTATACAGAGGGTGCCAAAAAATGTATACACATTTGAAGAAAGGGAAAAAAACTATTAAAATTATAATAATATATACTGATAGCAAAAGATGAATACAAGTCACATTTGACTTCTGCAATTACAAGAGGTGTTCAAAGTGGTCACCATCAATGTCCAGATACTTCTGATTATGGTGAACTACTACTTTGGCAACACTGACCAAAGTGTCCACTTGCATACATTTTTTGGCACCCCCAATATATAATTTTATCACCAAAAATACTTTATAATGAAGAGGATCCCAAATCATGATATTATCTAAGCATTTTTAATGGCCATTCCATTAAGAATTTTCTATTCAGAGTTAATAAATTTGAGTTCCCTTAGAGGTATTCCAACATTCTCAGGTCATTAAAGAGCTCTTATAAGACTTGATCTGCTACTGGAGACCTAATCCACAGTGTTTCCTTCTACCTAGGTGTAAAAACACTTAGCTCTATGATATGGTTTTAATATGGACAATGACAGTGTTGTTTTGCCAAGAGTGACACCCCTCTCCTAAGCCTTTTAAATTCACAGTAGGTTAAAAAAACGACCTTTCCAGTGATTCACTGTATGTAGTCTGTGTATTCCCATAAAGAGAAGCTAGAAGCCCGATGCCATTTCTCTCTCAACAGGAGTTGGGCTATGAGTTAGCTGGTGAATACAGTCATTTCTACTATAATGCAACATGTGCACTTCTTAAAATCCTCACATTCTGCAAAAACTAAAAAATAACAGCGTTTAAGGTAAAAGCAAGATTGGTGGCCCGGCCGAGTGCCTCGTTGGTTAAGAGTTGGCATGGGAGCGCAAGCTCTGAGCAGCAGGGCCCCGGTTCGGATCCAACATGAGGGCCAGTGATGCTACTCCCTCTATAGCTAAGATTGTGAACAACAGCTCGACCTGGAGCTGGGCTGCTGTGAGTCGCTGGTGATGGCACAGGCTGCAGTGGGGCTGAGGTGGGCTGCCGTGGGCTGCCGCAAGCTACCGTGAGTGGCTGGCAGTCAGTGTGAGTGGCTGGCATCCGGCATGAGCTGCTGTGAGCCGCTGGCAGCTGCTGGCAGCCGCTGCCCAATGGCCAGTGACCAAGCTGCCTCAGCAGGGAAGAGCACAATGATCACAATACCAACATGGGTGAGTGAAGTGATGTCCTCCACAACTAGACTGAGGAGCAAAGGAACAACAACTTGTCTGTTCCCCTTCCCCGGTTCCCCAATGCTGTTCCCTCCCCCAATTCCCCAATAAAATCTTTAAAAAAAAACAAGATTGGAGAAAACAATTAGAAACTTATGCAACTTTTTAACCAAAGTACTTACAAAACAAATATACTAATAAAATACTAGCACAGTTTTAAAAGGCATCTTAGATTTCTGATAAAGAAAAGACTATTGTTCTAAGTATAGAGACTACTCTCTTAAAGTGTCACATTAGCTTATAGGAAGACAGTATAAGGAAGGGTTGAGACTTCTGTTACAAAGACAAGAGAAAAATGCATGATCAGGGAGAATCATAATTAGCACTTATAAGACTGTGTATGGTCAAACTGAGCCAAGAGGAAGAATGTGGGGTGAATGGGAATAGGGTAGAGTACTGTATTCCTTCACGGTTTGTTGATTTCTGTTGTGTTGGTGTACTTGACATTCAGCTGCTGTCACTTGATGGTGCAAAATATTAATTTGCTGGGAAAAATCATGTATGAACCAATGCAATTTCTTTAGCATACCAACATCATTCTCTTATTGACTACTTGCATATGAATAAGTTTGGATTACATAAATCTATACTGTAGCAGATACAAACTATACAAGATGAAGTAGTATATAGAATTTTGCCTTTGACAGTTTAGAGTGAAGGTTGTAAGTCACTGGACCATTCTCAATCTGTTGGTGTTTTTGGCCTGCAATCATTGACCTATCTACACATTGTGTTCCCCTTTCCTCCCATCTCCTGCATTTATATAAAAAGGGGGTCTAGTTCTATGACTATGTCTATGTCCATATCTGTGACTTTCAGTGTTACAGTAATCAAGTAGATAGTTCTTTATTGCTCCCTCTGGTTTTATTTTATAAGGGCAAAAGTTAAAGGGGGGATTTATTTATCTTTTATTATGCTAAAGTACACATAACATAAAATTTATGATTTTAACATGTACAGTTCAGTGACAGTGAGATCGTTCACAATGTTGTGCAAGCATTGACACTAATCTAGTTCCTGATATTTTGCATCACCCCAATGGAAAACCCTGTGTCCATGAAACAGTCACCATGCCACCACTCCCCCCGCCTCCTGCCGGCATTACCTCCTTTTCCTTTTCCAGCCCCTGGCAACCATTAATCTGCTTTCTGTTTCTATGGATTTTCATATTCTGCACATTCATACAAATGGAATCATACAATGCATGGCCTTTTTTTTATTCTGGCTTCTTTCACTTAGTGTAATGTTTTCAAGATTTATCTACGTTGTAGCATGTGTCAGTATTTCATTTCCTTTAGTGGATGAATAATATTCCATTGTATGGATGTATACCACATTTTGTTTGTCCATTCATCTGTTGATGGACATTTGGGTTGTTTCCACCTTTTGGCTATTGTGAATAGTGCTGCTATGAACAAGTACACGTTTTCATGTGCAAGTTTTTGTGTGGCATATGTTTTCAGTTATTTGGGGTATATACCTAGGAGTGAAATTTCTGAGTCCTATGGTAATTCTGTGTTTAACTTATTGAGGAATCTATCTCCAATTTTAAAGTCACCCCTCCTTCTTTCGGTTCATCTCTTTGAGTATCAGCTGCATGCCATCTTCATGGGTTGCCATCGTTTATGTCTGATCTCCATTGCTCTGTCCTAACTTATTTTGTTCTTCTCTTAATTACATACTCCCTTGCCTCTTGGATTTTACTGGGAAAGAGCAATTCTTTTGAATCAGTAACAGACAATTGGCATATTCTTTTCCTTCAGTAAGGTGACCGCAATAGCTATAGTATGCAAGATGATCAATTGGGGGCCATTTTTTTGCCTAAACAAAAATTCTTTCTCAGTTCAGAGCTATCCAAAAGCCTGAGCATTCTAGAATGGTGGTCTCTGGATAGCAGAAGTTTTACATGATTATTATTGTTATTATTATTATTATTATTGTTATTGTTGTTGTTAGTTTTTACACTGATAGTTGAGAGGTATCAACAGAGATGTTTATGGTTATTACTAGATCTCCCATGTCTATACTGATGCCTTTCTTAACTCTTAGACCCCTTTCACTGTCTTCCATGCTTTACTTCCATTATTTTCCTCATACACTTTGTCTTTGAACACTATGTAGTATATGAGGGTTAAATCCTTCTTCAAGAAAGTGGCACCCAATTTGCCTTCTGCCAGATGAGGCAATCTTTCTCTGGTAAACCCTGGGGATTTAGTTGCTTTTTAAAAAGAATGTTATTTTCTGTTGTCATGCTAGAAGCCCTTATGTCACATAAGAAGAAGACTTTCAGGCCGGCTGAGTGGCTCAGTTGGTTAAGAGCTCGCTCAAGAGTTTGAGCTCTGAGCAACAGTGGTTCAAGTCAGCCCGAGCTGAGCAGCCGTGAGCTGCCAACAGGTGGCGGGATGGCTCAGCTAAAAAATAAATAAATAAAGAAAGAAGAAGACTTTCAGGGAGACTATGGCTTTCTGTCAGGGTAGAGAAGAACTCTTCTATTTCTTTCAATGGACATTAACCAAAGCTGGCATCACAGAAAGGTGAAGAAGGTGGTACTTCCTTGGGGGATACCAAATAGCTTTTCCATTAGCTTTCTATATTTAAGAAATCTCCACCATTACAATCACTATTCTGGGTGAAGACAGTGTTTCCCAAAGTTTGTTGTAAGAAACACAATTTTATGGGATGATAATAAGGTTTACTAGGGAAAACATATGTATGGTCGAATAAACTGGAGAGTCTCTGGATTAGAGAAAGTTAAACAGGTTTTTTTGTGTGTTTGTTTTTTGTTTTTAATTCAGGACTTCTCAGAGCCTTTAATATATTAATACACATTATAACTCTACAAGAAAGATGTATGGGATACAAGATTTCCCAAACTTATTCAGCCATTAGACCAATTATTTACCGATTACCAATTATTTGCAAGATTAGTGTTCTCTAGTATATGTATTAAGAAGTCTTGTATTATGCCATTCAATTTCCAGAAGTTATTTATATTATAGCAATAGCTTTTGGCATATACAGTATCTTAGTTTGGAAAAGTTCATTAGGAAAGTGAGCCACTTTAGAATAAGACTCCCAAATTAGCATTATTCAAACTTTAATGTGCTTAAGGCTCACCTTGGGAGAATTTAAAAAATGCAGACTCCCAGTGCCTACACTAAAAATTCTGATTTAGTTGGGTTGAAGTGGGTATTCTTCCCTTGAAATAAGCACCTAGACACTGATGCATTGGACTGGGGACTGAATTATGGTAATAGGGCCCAGGGAAGATCTTGATAAAGGGAGTCAAAAGCACTGCCTACAGAGACCAGTTCTGGGCAAGATCTTGGAGTAGAGAGCCCTGTGCATCTGCAGAGGGCTGGGGGAAACATGACAAGGTTGCTTCTCTAACAGTAGGGAGCATAAACACCCCAGAAACATACTTTGACTGTGTGACACTGCCCCAGGATGAAGCCTGCAGTAATATGCACACACTCGTTCATCTGGCTGGCTTTCCTGCTTTCCAGATGCTCCCATCCAAAGCCTTTCTCTTCTGCCATCTTCCACATTCAGAGCCCCTGCCTATCATGTCCAGAAAGAAGGACCCTCCATGGGGAGCTCCCCCTGCAACCCCACCCATTGTCCATAACTTGTTGTTGGCGAGAAATGAATGGCATTTCTCGGAATTAGCCCAGGAATTTCTGCTGATAAACAAATGAAACTCTCAAAGGGAAAGGCAATCAACATAGTTTTAAATAAAATCAGTGTTTTCAGCTTAGTCTGTTTTCGACTTAGTTTGAAGTAAGAGTCAAATCTAGGGCATTTCAAAGAAAGGATTAGTAAAATGTCCTTTCGTGAGCTTTCTCCTGGTTGCAGAGCTGACCCTTAAACTGGGGCCTGCTCTCTGAGTAAGCAGAGTGGGTGAGTATTACCTTGATTTCCTGTGACCTGCTATTCCTAAGACCTGTCCAGCCAGCACTGTGTCAGCCTTCCCCTCCCCCACCCCACTTTCCTGCCAAGTTGCCTGATACCTGAAATGCTATAATTATTACAGCTTCATCTTTTGAATTGAGGCTTTGATGCCTGATAAATTCATCTATCTTCAAAAGTGGTCACTTACCTTTTAAATTAATCATTTTTACTTTAATCTGCATAGAGGGCCTAGAAGGCAGAATTTGATGGTAAAAGTGGGGGTGGGGGCCACCAGCCTGGGTACCTAGAAGACTCATTGGGGTAGTTGGGTTGAAGGAGGAGACTATAGGAAATCAGGTTTTACCTTCCCCACAATTCTGTAGAGCACCTAGCCTCTCTATGATATCAAAGATAAGTTCTTTATTCATGGCAGGGGGCACAGTAGTTTTTCTAGGATGAGTTGCCAGCTCTCAATTTTTTCACTTTGAGGTTGTTAATTTAAAACCAGTATGTTCCTGAAGTAACCAAATATACTCCCTATCTGTTGCCTAGAGCCAAAGGGTTTCACTTCAGTGTTTTGGATGCAAAATAACTGTGACCCAAAAGGTTTACCAGATTAGTTGTAGCCACTAAAATAAATAAGCCTTTATTAGAATGATTTTCATATTTAAATTTTTACACTGTCAGCTATTCCCTAAAAGTGATTTTAGGAACTGGCAGACTTAGGGTGTCAGTTACTGAAATCTGTTCCAAAATGTACCTTTTCACAGGAGTCAGTTTTTGGCTATCAAAGTAGTCTATTTTATAAATGTCTTGATGTGTCATCTCTTCTTTGCCACATATATGCTAAGAGATAGAGTGGAGAGTGGTTCAGCAACAAGTGGGTGGCTGCTAAAACAAGTTTTTTCAAGGGTTGTTGTACTCCTTGAATTGGAGAAAGGCTATGAAGTATATGTAGTGTATCTTTAAAGAAAAGGATAAGTCAAAGTTGTCTGCAGGAGGGGAAGAAGGTTGATTGGATTTTCTTCTTTTAATTGGGGGAAAGGGCAAAAACATCAAACTTGGGAGTAAAACTAAGTGTCCCTGCAAGCTCTATTTTCTTTTCTTTAGCAAATTGATGCAGCTTTGACTTCTCCCCCTTCACAACATCGTGCCCTCAGGGATCTAAGGCCAAATTAGAGTCCACAGTCACTATCATACCTTTTATATGGTATATTCCTTTATTATTTTAATAGGAAAGAAATGGGGGTTGAGGCAGAGGGTCAGGCAAATTTGGCTTGCTTTCTTCCTTACTTCATTTCTCTGTTTCCCTTCCTTCCTCTTCCCTCCCTCCCTCTCTCCTCTTACTCCCTCTCTCCTTTCCTTCTATTTTGAAATCTATTTCTTTTTTATTTTCAAAAATATTGTAGTAAAATATACATAACAAAATTTACCATTTTAAGCGTTTTTAAGTGTTCAGTTATGTGACGTTAAATGCATTTACATTGTTGTACAACCATCCCCACCATCTATTTCCAAAATTTTTTCATCTTCCCAAAGTGAAACTCTGTCCCCATTAAACAACTCTGCATTTCCCCCTTTCCCAGCTCCTGGCACCCCCATTCTACTTTCTGTCTCTATGAACTTGACTACTCTAGGAACTTTATATAAGTGGAATCATGTAGTGTATTTCCTTGTGACGGGCTTATGTCACTTAGCACAATGTCTTCAAGGTTCATCCATGTTGTAGCGTATCTCTTTCTTTTTTAAATGAGGAAGAGAATGGGGAAAAAATTGAGAAGAGGCTGGTAGTAGAGGTGGAAGTCAGGAGACAGTCAAGGGGTCTTAGAAGAATCTAGCAAATGTTGATTTTCAGAGCACATTTTTATAGGATGAGGAAGACCTGAGAGACCACACTGTCTTGAACAGTGACAGCCATGACAAATGGTAACTAGTAGTAACAACTGTGTGAAACGCTGGGGTTTGAAAGACAGACATATTCCTTATTAATATTCCCTGGGGAACTTCAGAGAGCAACATCTATTAGAAGCTGATTACCAGCAGGTTTTGTCATCCTTCGGAGAAATCCATGGGGGTAGAACTGTGTGTCCCTGTTTCCCTTTATCTGGAGAAGTACATTTCCAAAAGGGCCTCCTCTGAGATTGCTTTCTGAGGAAAATCATGCCTGGCACCATTCAGTATTGTTTTATGAGAAAGATTATTAAAGGATCAGAGTATCAAACCTATGAGGCAATGTTGAAGGAAAAGTGTAATTATTGAGCCTGGTGAAAGAAAGACTGAAGGGACTTCAACAATCTTCAGAAAGATAAACGGGTCTTAGAGGAACCTGGTCAGCTTTCTCCTTTTATCACCAAAGGGTGGGGGGAGGGGCACAAATGAGCATCAGCATAAAAAAAGGTAAGTATAAGGAAGTACTTTTAGGCACAGATATGGGGAGCAGAAATCTTTTAAGTCAGTATATTATAGCTCAAGCTTAATGTTGAGTAAAAGCAAGACACACATACATGCACAAACATGTACAATGTGATTCAATTAATATGAAGTTTGAAACAGGTAAAACTAAATGATATTGTTTAGGGAGGTGCATAAATTTGATAAAATTATAAAAAAGTAGGTAATGTCCTAATAGTCAGGAATGTGGTGACCTCCAGTGTAAACAAACAAAAATAACAGCATCCTCCCCAGCAGCCATATGCACATATATAATCCTATGTTTGATTGTAACTTTTAAAGGTCTTCTGGTTATTTTTACCTCCAATCACAACCATCTAAAACAAATGAAAATGTAGTGTCATTTAAAAAGATATTCTGGGAAATATAACTAAAACCCAGGGAAGGGAGTCTCCTCTGAACCAGAAGTTGGTGGTATGCAAATACTCATTCATTCACTCACTCACTTGTTCATTCATTTCACAAATGTTCACTTATTGCAAGCTTTGGTCCAGGTCCCATGTATGGTGCTAAGGTTTCAGAGTCCCTGTCTCAAAGTGCTCACAGTCTAGTGGGGGAAACAAGCATAATGAGATCATTAAAACACCATGTGATGGGTATTCAGGTAGAGGTGTAGACAGGGGCTAGGCAGGCAGAGAGAGAAGAAAGATGTTCTACAAGAGCCAGGAGCCAGGCTCCTCAGAGAGAAATGGACATTCGAGCTAGGTTCTGACAGATAAATGGGACTTTGCCAGATGGAAAATGGTGAGGGGGAGGGCATGTGTGGGACTGTGACTGGGGTGGGTGTGGACTGTGTGGGAGGGAGGAGGCTTGCAAGGTCAGGTTGATGGAGGCCCAGACTCAAAGGACCTCATATATAATATGTTTACACATTCTTTTTTTAGAGTCCGCCCACTGCAATCATTGAAAGTAGGTGGAATTTGTTCTTAGTGCTCCCAGTTATCTTTTTGCACCCCTTTCCTCTCTCTCAGTTCCCCACATCCTCACCTCTCTCCCAGCCACTCAGCACTCACATAGTCTCTAATGTCTGATGAGAATGAGGCTGAGTTATCCCTTCAGGAAGATTCGTTTTTTAGCAGCAGAAAGGTCAATACTTAACTAAAAGAATTCACTATGGATAGAATTCTAGATGTCAGTGGACAGAATATGGGGAGGTGATCTTGAAGAACTGAGCACTGAGGCGATAGCACAAGGGGCCTTCACCCAGTTTACACACACTCAGTGTGAGTGTGAGTGCACCCAAGGTGTGGTTCTGAGGGGGTGAGATAGTATGTATGTGAGTATGTGAGGGGATAATAATAGTTCTTTCCTCAAAGGACCGTTGTGAGGATTAAATGAATTAATACATGTAAGGGGCTTAGCACTGGGCTTGGCCCATAGTCTGTCCTTGATAAGTGCAAGCTCTTTATTATTTTAGAATGCAGGGCCAGAGTTCAATCTGGGGAAGTGGAAATACACTGGCCAGCAGGGAGATGAAGATTTTATGCTAAGACTTAATCGCTGTATCTGGCTAGTTTCAAATTTGTGCCTAGGCCACATCCTAACACTGGAACAATATAAGTTTTCAGCATGTGGCTTAGCAAAATGTCAATTTTCTCAAGTGGAGCCATAGCATTATTTTGTGTATATTTGGGTTGACTGTCTCTGTCTCCACTTGGAGCACATGACAGGTGGGAAGCTGTTAATTTTACAGATGGTGCAAATCTGCCTTGAGGTCCAGATCAGCAGGTCTGTCCTCATGGGTGGGAACACAAAATAGAAGAACCACAGCACTTAGGGCCAGAGCCAGGGAGATTCATTAGAAAGAAATTAACTTAGGAGGGGCTGGATGAGGGAACAAAATTCTTAGCAAGGAGAAGGAAGAAGCAGAAGGGGAAAGAAAAAAACTGGAAAGGACAGGATACAGAAGATCATCCAGCTGCCCTCAAACTGAACTTACAATGTTTTCTGTGTTCTCTTTGGCAGAGGGGTTGGCCTGTCCAGCATTCAATGGAAACTTGTTGATTGACACTGAATTGGGCACAAGTTCAGTGTGAATGTGCCTTCAGCTATTTATTTGATATTTTTAAATTGCACCCTTTGCAGTAAGACTGTTTAATTTCTCCTGGCGCCCTGGGGTCGTGAGTTTAGATTTATAAAAAAGCAGCCATTAACACTATCTGTGTTATGACACTGTCCTCCCTGCCCCCTTCAAAGGAATTAAGCATGCAGTTGTTTGACAAAAGTTAAATTCTCCTCTCCCCAGAAAGAGAATTGGAGAGTCTGCCTCTGAGTCAGAGCACATTTGCCTAGTCCTCACCCCAAAGCCTCCTAGTCTGCCTACCCTCACCCCCACCCCCACAGTCCCCACTGACACACATGTGACCCTCACAGACACACTCTCCACCACATTCACTCTCACATGCACTTTCACACGCTCAAACTCACACCCACACCCATCTCATGAGCTAAAGGAACCCTGGGGAGCCCTTGTGCCTGTCTTGTTGATATTTTGTTTTACTTTCCTTTATTTGCTTCGTTTGCATTTGAAATCAGTCTTTGGGATTAAATTGGATAATTTTTCATGTTATTAATAGTGTTATGGAGAAGCATGTAAGGACTTTCTCCTTAGTACTGGCTATGCTTGCTTCTCCCAACTAATAAATGCAATGCTGACTTTTATTGGTATATCATCCTGGGCTTTGTCAGACTTTGCATACCATACCTCTTGGGCAAATAGCCCAGGGATCTCTAAAAGATGCATGAGTTGCTGGATTATCTAGGTTATTCATAGGTCTGTTTAAAAGGGAATTTTTCATGAGTGACTGGGTGGCTATGGCTTTCCCAAAGTCCATGGGGAAAGATCAAAAGAGCAGAGTCAGAGGAGGAAGTGTAGAGTGGCCTGAACTCCCTGAGCAGGGCAATAATAGTGACTGGAGCAGAGCCCCACTGTCTGGGAAGGTCAGCACTGGTTACAGCTGAACAGCCATGATGAGCCCAGGCCCCAAAGGAATGGAGGAGAAGTTCTGTATTCTCTGGACATCTTTAGGCATGTTGTCTATATTGGTATATATGCTGTCCAATAGAATTTTGTAATGATGGGAATATTCTAGATATGTACTCTCCAATATGGCAACCACTAGCACATGTGGCTGTTGGGCACTTGAAATGTGACTGGTGTGATTGAGGAACTGCCTGTTAAATTGTAGTTAATGTTAATTAGTTTAAGTCTAAATAGATACAAGTGACTAGTGGCTACTGTAGTAGATAGCAGGGCTCTATACCATTCACTGGATAATTTGGGCTGTGTTGAATTTAATTTTGTACCTTTCATTCATCTGTTCACTGTCTTGCAAATAGATCATAAACTTCTTGAGGGCAGGAATCACATATTCTGCAACCACAGAAAATTATATCTGGAGGATATTTTTTTTGTCCAGCCCTCTCCCCTCACATTTGGCAAATAGGGAGACGGAGAAAGAGTCTGTAACCCCACACCCCAAAGCCACAGTGTTCGTTATAATTAGCTGAGCCTGGAACCCAGGTCTCCCTGCGTCCTGTACTGTGTTTCTGCCACATTTCCCTTGCAGATAAGTTTCAAAAGAGTAAATACCCTCTTCCTTTCCACTCTCTTCACTGCTTATAACTGAGCTTAATCCTCTGATATTTGAAAATAATTTGGAACCCAAGGGTCTTTATCTCCTCATGTGCCAAGGCTCTGGACAATGCAGGCTCTGGACAAATGTTTGTGGAATGAATGAACTCTCCCAGGCTTTCCTGCTGTCTATTATGTTTTATGTTATATGTTTCAAGAATATCTGTTTCTGTTTCACTCACTGTATTTGAGTCAGCCAGTGATCATGCTGTCTTAGCCCAGAGAGATGGGGCCTCTGCTCTGTGGATGTGGTCATGGCCTGTGCAGCTGTTCAGGTATAGACTAGAGAACCTTGGGAAGCTGCCTGACAGGCTGATGAAAATGCTCTAGCGCTTTGGGTTCCAAGCCGCATCTGCATTCTGAATTGTCTACATTCAATCGTAACCAGGGACATCAGGCATAACTCTCTCCCTTCTCTACTTTTCCTCTGGCAAAACACAATTGCTTAGAACTAAAGGTACCACAAGTAGGACTTGGGGGTCGTATCTTACTGGTCACCTTAGAAATTGAGAGAAAATACTCAGTCCAGTCTAACTTCAGAATCAACTGCTAAAAGGTAAGACCATTCAACTCATAGGTCCAAGTAAAGTATCCTTTATCTTCCTTCTCCCCTCACTATTCCCCACCCCAGGCCTTTGGCCCCCCCAACCCAGAGTCAACCAACAGTAACTCACCAACAGCTGAATTGAAGCAAAACTTGTTAACAGCCACCAAAGGCTGAGCTTCAGCTAAGCAGCTGGCTCTAAGAGCCAGGCTGAGGCAAGGGAGCAAATGGCCTATGTCCCATCTGAAGTGAGATGGACACCTCGTTTGCTGGTACCACCTAATGACAGAGCAATCCAGTACTAAGATAGAAGGCTTCCAAGGACCTCCCCAGCCCTAAAAATCTTAAGGCCAAATATAGCCATTTGATGCCAAGGGCACTGGAGAAAGTCTTTGGGGCATGTAGAACACCATTCCAATTGGAGTGCCTGCTAAGCCAGCCCAGGATTCCTAGAATTCCAACCACGCCATATACACCCCCACCCCCAGAGGGCAGCCAGTGGCCACAGCAGAGGCAATGTCCAGCAGACTGAGATCCTCATTAGACCCTCCAAGAGCCTTCTCCCCCATGTAGGGTCGGCCTGTTTTCCCTGTGCTCAGTTCAGGGAAGTAGACAAACCGTACCGCCCAGTTTAGCCTAAGAATCTCACTTGCCATGGAATCTCTAGGCAGTGAATCATTTTGAGCAAGCACTTAAGCAACTTTCCACTGAGTCATCCTGAGGACTGTCAGGTTCACTAATCCTGACATATACTGTGTATATCCTTTGTTCAGATCCTGTCCCCATCCTGATACTGGGGTGGGGGGTCATAATCAACAGAGCTTTAAAAATGTGCTTATTGGAAATCATTTGTATCAGGGCTCCCTTCACCTCTCTATCTCCAAAAAGGCCTGAAGCACTAATTAAAATCCTGCTTGTACCAAATCCTGATCTGTGTGTGCTCTTGGCTATGTAGCTACCAAGAGTATACACTCTAATCTGAGTGGCAGTGCATGTTGAATTTCTTTTCCAGACACTCCATGGATCCGTTTTTATTTGGCTTCTTCCAGACCATGGATCAGGAATTTTTTCTAAGGGCCAGGTAGTAAATTTTTAGGCTTTGCAGGCCATACAGCCTCTGCTGCAACAACTCTCCCATTGTATGAAAGCAGTCATAGACAATATGGAAATGAATGGGCGTGGCTGTTTTCCAAATAAACTTTACTTATAAAAACAAATTGAAGGTCAGATTTAGCTCACAACCCCAGTTCTAGACACAATGGACTCAATCAAATTAGTAGGTGAGACCTGGTTTCTACTGCTAGAGTGCTTATGAATATCATGAATATCACTTTGGGGGAAGCATCACTCCTACCCTCATTTTTTTGGGAAGAGATATAAAAAACTATGGGAATATTTTTCTTTCCCATTTTGAATATGAAAGTCCAGTCTTCATTAAATGTTGGATACCCTATAACAATCAAAATAGGCTGAATTCTGATGTAGTCACAACCTACAAATCTCAGTGGCTCAAGACAACAAAGGTTCATTTGTTATGCTGCATATCCATCTCAGGTTGGCACATGGCCATTGTCACCTGGGGACTCTGGCTGACAGAGCTTGCCATTTGGAATTCAGTTCCAGTGGCATGGGACAGGAACATAGCAAATTGTGCCCTAGCTCTTAAAGACTTCTGCCCAGAAGTGGCACAAATTACCTCTGCTCATATGCCATTGGCCAGAGCAAGGCATATGGCCATGCTGACTTCACAGGGAAGTGCAGTGCTCCCATGTGCCTGGCAGGAGAACTGAAATATTGATGAATAGCCCTAATGAGTACTGAACATTCTGGGAACTTCTTTCCAGGTCTCCTCCTCACGTTCTTCCTTGTCTAGCCTTTAGGTTATCTGGCCTAATTGTCCTTTTTGCCCAACCCTACCTGGCTGTTCTCAACCCTAATGGTCATTGACACTGACACATGAAGGAATAGCTTAGGAACTAAAGCTTTGGGATTGTAACCATTCCTTAAAATGCTATGTAGACCAGCCACGAAAATAAAGTCAAGCCTCTGAGCCAGGTCCCACATGCCATTGGATCCAAGGATTGATTGCCATTCAGAAGCAGGCCTAAGAAAAATTGGACCTCCCATCCCTCTGGGTTTCATTTCACTTTGGTTTGCTTTCAGTGGGAATTGAATCTGCATGGAAGTTCTAAACATATTGACTCTAGGCAGTTCCTGTTCTTAGTGCTATGGAGAGCAGTTGTCAAGATGGAAGAGGGAGGGGGAAAGAGAATGGTAGAAAATATAGGTGATAATAATGCACTATTATGGGCTAAAGTGAAATGTAATGGCCCATGATTTTAGAGAAGGGAGTATATTTGTAAGGTCAGAAGAATTAGTCAGGATAAGCTGATTGCACTAATAATCCCAAAATCTCAGTGGCTAAACATGATGGGGCGGGGCTGAAGGTGGAAGGCTCTGCCCCATGCAGTCATTCAGGGACCTAGGCCCCTTTCACTGTAGTGGCCTCTCCATCCTCCAAGGCCTCAGAATCCTCCACTGGATCCTCTCCATGTGGCCCTCGGTCTAGGGAAAAGAGGGAGAAGGAGCGTTGTGCAGGAGGTTTTATGCAGGTCAGGCTTCAAAGACGTGTACATCATTGATCACCATATTCCACTGACTAGAACTCATTCACATAGCCCCACCTAACTGCAGGTGAGGCTGTGAAATGTAGTGTAGCTCCGTGCCAGGGTCAGAGTGGAGGGGAGGTGGAAAATGGGCTGGGTGAGCACATGGAACCCATGTATATTTGTCTTAAGCAAGGGTGATTTTTTTGTAGGAAGGGCTCAAACTGCTGAGTCATAGACTGAAATCGTCACCAACATACTGAAATGTTTGCTACTCATGAAGCATTGTAGGCCTTGGTAGAATAAAAGACTAGCGATGCCTTCATAGAACTTGTATTATAAGTAAACCTAAAAGCAATTCCCCCAAACCTCACATTTTGCTTTGTACTTCACATGGCTTCTGGACCCATAGGCAAAGGCAGTTACATTCTTGCTGGTGCAGAGGCTTCAGTTGTGTGTCCTAGGGACAGAAAAGTGAAAGAGGTGACATTCAGTGTAATGATGACCAGTGACCCTGAGCAATTCATTCCGAATCTTAAACTGTTCATAAATTACTCTTAGAAACTAAAAGACAGGCATTTAAAGGGGTACTAGATAACAAATCTTTTTATCTCTTTTTGCCCTGGCTACCAGAGCATTCAGAACTATTTAATGCTCACATACAATAATTATGTTAACTCTATTGGTTGGCATTTCTTGTAGCAACTTCTTGGTTCAAGTTTTTTTTTAATATTCAATTATTTATAGTATATGAGTATGCCCTTTGTTGAAGAAAGGAAAAATGAAGTTATGGTTTTCTTTTTGTTTTATTTAGTGCTAAGTTTGAAAATTGGTATTTGTGAAAAAGATTTTCTGTGTGTACTGTGCATTCCTGAGTAATTGGTTTTACATGGTATAGATTCAGAAAAGAACTTTGTAGAAGAAAGGTTCAACTCTCTAAGCCAGAAGTATACCATTCTTTCAACACCAGCTAGAGCTCTCATGTCCAACACATAGCTGTTGGTCAGAATGGAGAAAGCCCTTGCAGGTTCCCTTTCTCACTAGCTGTGTTTTGAATATTTAAGGGATCAGATAATTTGTATTTATTATTTCCTCTAATTCAGTGTTTCTCTGGCTTTGGAGCCAGGTAATTCTTTGTTGTGGGGGGCTGTGCTGTGCATGGAGGATGTTTAGCAGCATCCCTGGCCTCTAACCACTAGACATCAGTAGCATGCTCTCCGGCTCATGACAACCAAAAATGTCTTCAGACATTGTCAAATGTCCCCGAGGAGGGGTGCAATTGCCCTCAGTCAAGAATCGCTGCTGAATTCTTAAAGTATTTGTGATTTTGCATAGATACCCTCACTTTCCCATGATCCTGGCCTTTAACTAAATGCATTTTGCCATTTCCCTTAGAGGTGGGAGTTGGAGATGAAAGTTGTGGATAGCAGGGAGCACAGTTCTAAGATTGCCTGCATTTATCCCCCCATGAGGCATAGATTGAGGCAGTGTGGAACAAATGATGCATGGGTATGTCCAGAACTAGGAGTAAAAAGCCTTCCCACTATCCATTAACCTTTGAGAAGCTGACTCATTTCTAGCTCATTATTGAAAGTTCTGAGTAAGATGAGCTCTAGAACCAGAAACCCTAAAATAGTACGTCTCAAGCTTTAGTGTGCACATGAATCACTGGGAATCTTGTTAAAACACAGATGCTGACTCACAGGTCTGGGTGGGGGTCTGAGATTCTGTATTTCTTACTAGCTCATAGGTGACACTAATGCTGCTGTTCCATGTACCATGCTTTGAGTAGAGGGCTGGTGGTCTCTGAGAAGAGGAGCTGGCCATCTGATGCCATTTTCAGGTTTTGTAGAGGGAACTGTTCTGTTCCAAGATTATTTCATTGTCCCAGCAACTATTAAGGTCATCTGAAATTTTAAACATTTTCTCCTTCTACCACCCTCAAGAGGGCACAGCCCCATGTTATAGCCTGTCCACCCCACCCCACCCCACCTTTTTTCTCATTCTCCCTAACCATTTGAGACTAATAAGAGGTGAAATAGTCAAGTACTTCATTTTGATCAGCTACCTTATATTTTTTAGACATTCTATAGCAGGTCCTTGTATAATATCGTTTTATTCAGTGTTGTTTTCTTATAATACTGATGAGATGCCACAGGCACTTAACTCTTTGTTTATATCAATTAGCCTATGGTAAAATTGGTTTTGTTATACGTCATTTCACTTAAAGTTGCATAACTTATCAACGACATTGAGGACTTACTGTATGTGCCTGAATGTGAAAGAGAGAAAGTGGTTTGCTTTTCAGAGGAAGCAGTGAGAAGAACTTAGGAGAAACATTTAGAGTAACCAAAAGGATTTTGTGGGGGTGGCTATTTTATCCCAGCTGTAGTTTCAGATAATGCAATCTAGATCTTGAGAGCAACATAGTTTAATTCCACTTCTGGACCCAGAGACGGTTCCAGTTCCAGTTTGACCACTTCCTAACCTTAGTTTCCTCATCTGTAAAGGGAGATAATAAAAATACCTACCTCATAGAGTGGCCGGCCTTAGGGAGAACAGGACTAATGGACATGAACATGCAGTGCTGAGCACAGAGCCTGCTCAGTGCAGTGTAAACATGAGTCAATAAATATCAGTTGTTAATGTTATTGATGCTATCACTGTAAGTATTGGAACTGTGGCTCTCAAATTCTTTTCTGCCTTTAAAATGTCTGCCTATGCCACACTCCCAGCAGTGACATCTCTCATTATTGTGCTCAGTGCTTCCCAATCAGGGATGAACTGATGTGTGGAGCTTGAAACTGCTCCCATGAGAGACTACTTAAGAATGAAGAGGTCCCCCTTTGTGAATGACTGGTCCAAAGCAATGATTGAGCTTCATACTGCTTTTCTGACCTTACTAAATACAGAGATGGCAACAAACCTTATTTACTTGTGTAATCTCTGGCCCCCTACAATCACTTTCCCCCTAATAACTTTACAATGAGGAGAGGGGCCATTGTATGAGCATCTGGCTGCCAAAATAAGAATCCCAATTTCAAACCGGAAATTTGCATTAATCTTTGACATTTCTTTACTATTCACACTTCCGTCTCCTGAGCAATAGTCATTATCTGATGGCAGTCAGTGGTGGAGTTCTTTTGAATCTAGATTCCTAACACTTTCTTTCCATTCTCTGTACTGTGTACTCTTTACCTATGTTACTTCTTTCCCAGCAAAGACTTTGGCTTCAGTTCTTGAAGAATTTCCTAGGAGAAGAAACATGCTTTCTTTTTTCCTCTATTGGTTCTTTGACAAGGCAGATGAGCTGCCTTTTTTGGTCTCCAGGAAGAGGTGGACTGCCTTTTCCTAATAGCCCTCTCACTGCTCCAGCAGCCTAGAGCCTTTGTCTGCCACTGCCTTCCCTGCAGCCTCTGCCAATGGCCTCCAGAGACCACTTTCTGAAGCCTGCTGCTAACACTTTTCCAAACACAACAAAGAGTGTGTTTGGGGATAGTTTTCTCAATTAATCCTCAAGTACTGAATGCATCTTTTCTTCCTTTACTGTGTAATGTGATAGCAATAGGCTCTTTCACTAGCCTCCTGACAGGCTCTGCCTCCAACCTCATGGTCTCTCCTCCAGTCATCCCAGAACAGTCTCTCAGAAATGTAAATCTCATCAAATAACTTCACTGCTGAAATCACTTCACTGGCTTCTCATCATATACAGGAAACATCCAAACTCCTGGGCTTGACTTCTTTGTATCCCCAGTGCCTGATGTCATTGGGCTGTTGCTGCAAGTGCCAAACTGTATGGTTCAAGTCAATAGCACTGTACAGTATTTCACAGGGGGTGTTTTCTCTTGGTTCACAGGGCTCGTTAATGAAAGAAAGAAAGAAAAGATGCTATTCTCTAGCTACTTCAGAGAAACATGTTAGGTCTCAGCTGAAGGACGAGTGACTGATGGTGGGAGTGAGGTCCTGAATTCAATGGTTTATAACATCCATGGGATGGCAAACATCCACATCCTCAGAATTCTAGTTACTACACGTGGTGCCAGGCGGCACTTCCCAAAGGGTGTTCCTGGGATGTTCATAGCTGTTACGTACTTATAGATGGGAAAAAATGATTCTGGTGCTTCAGTAACGTCAGACAGAGAAAATGCTGGTTGTTGTTAAACAGATTTCTTTACTATTGGATTTCTGGATTCTTTAATGCACTAAAAGGGATATTGTGGACATAGAATGTGGATCTTTTTCCACCTTTATTTGAAGCACAGAATTTTGTTTTCACAGAGCATCTTGTGGAGTAGGAGTGCTCCACAGAGCAGACTTGGGAAACGCTGGTGTCGGCAATACAAAGGAATGCTTGACTGAACTCCCCAATGTCTCAGCCAGATGCCTCACATTGTTTCTCTAAATACTGCTTGAGGGTAGTGACTAATTTGTCCATTTCAAAGGGTCATTGACCTTTAAAAAAAAGCCTAGTTCCCAAAAGATTAGAACTAACCAAGTATTAGTAGAACTCATTCTTATTTTATTTAGGGAGAAGAGGAAAACAATGAGTGACACATGTTACTACGAAATCTGTCATTTACAATTGGGCATCATGCAGAATAGTTTATTAAACATTTTTATTTCTACTACAAGTCCATTTATTACACTATTGAGTCAGTAGAAATTGTGCAGTGCAGCATGGGAAATATAGTCAATAATGTTCTAATAACTATATACAGTGTCAAGTGTGTAGTAGACTTTTTGGGGTTATCATTTTGTGAGTTATGTAAATTTCTGATCACTGTTGTTCTGTAAGCCTGAAACTAATTTTAAAAACAAACCAAAAAAAAACATAATATAGTAACAAAGGAGTAAGCAAACCTATCCGATTCACTGCAGAAGGGGTTGTTTTGTTAGGCCACATAATCCAAGTTTATATGAAGACTCAGATTCAGGAATTGGCCCATGAAAACAGGGATTTGTGTTTTATCTTCTTTCCCAATTGTCGGACTGGATTTTAGTGGGCTTCTCTAGCCCTCCCGTTTGTGTTTCTAGATAAAATGAAGAGACCTAAGTTTGAATCTTGCTTTGGCACTAAAAAATGTATCCCCTTCACAGCTCTGGGTCTCATTTCCATCTGTCAAGAGAGGAAGACATTTCCATTTGCCTCTCAGAGATATACATGGGAAACCCTAGAAGTCTTATGCAATGAGATTGAAATGGTCCATGAGCTGAATAATGGAGCTGATGATAAAGTTTTTCAGCAAAGTGAAAGAAAACTTTTTGACAGAACAGAACGTAGACGTTCCCTCTGAACTTTGGGTTATGGGAAGTTTTTACCAATAAGTTCTCTCAGCACATAGAAAGCTGAAAATGAGCATGCATAAGCCTAGAGCCCTGGAAACTGGACTGAGTTGCCTGAAAAATTTCAGTCCAGCTGAGGTGAAACCCACAAGCCCCTCATTTTGTATTAAAATAGTGGGGGTGCTTCTATTAGATCATAGAACATTTTGAGAATCTGATAGAGCCCATGGACCCTCTTCCCAAAAGAATGCATGTACCCCCATAGAACAAAATTCTGTAACTCACTTCAGAATCCCTTTTTAGGGTTATCCCTATTTTTCTCCAGCTCTCTGTGACTTAAATAAAGAGCAACTTTGTCCCTGGTTATGCTCATTTACTTCTTAACAAAGTTAATAATAGACTCTCAACATTCGAGCATCTATCTCTATATGAATGTTTGTACTTCCTTTCCAGTGCTAGAGCCAGGAGGATATGGAGAAGTTAAGGCATAAGCCCTGCCTCCCTTTCAATAATTGATATCTTAACAAGCAGTATACCTGTTATCAGGTGCTAGACTGCAGGGTGCAGACAGACCAGAGTGCGTTTGATGAATGGCAAGGCTGGGGAGAATATGAGTAAGCAAAGGGTAGTCTGTGCAGGTGGTTGCGTGTAGCATGAATCAGGGAGAGTTGACAAGATACACAGTGGGGGAAAGGACCAACTGGTCTGAAGTAGAGCATTCAGAGTTGGCAGAACTTTTACAGGATGTAGTAAATTCTGGACACTGGACTGCCAGAGCAGACCCAATTATAAATCTCATTTTGTCTTCAGATGGAATGCACTTAGTAAGCTGGAGATAACCATAATCAACAATTGTGTTTCATGTAGCTTCTTTTCTCCCTGAGCCTTTTCAAAAAGTATAATCTTATCTGTTCTTACTATGTCCCTGTGAAGCAGAAGCAGCTGAAGAGATTACCCCCAAAAAACACATATACTCACAAATGCATGATGTTCCTTAGAAACTGAGGCCCAGAGATACAAAATGACAGTAGTCCTATCCAACAGCAAGCCAATGGCACAACCCAGCCAAGGACATATGTGCTCTCCTTCTTCCCAAATCAAGTGCCCAGTCTGCCAGCACACTTTGCTCACAAAGACAGGACCTTCTCTTGTCCAAACCCTCTCCTGAAGCCACCCTTCCCAGCATCTGTCTGACAGGATTGCATATTCAGTCAGGGTCAGCTACTGACTGACAGCAGCTGAAACATTAACAGAAGTGGGATGAAAAATAGCCCTCAGGTGGGTTCCGGACGAGGAGGGGAAGAGCTGGGATTACACTTGGGTGTGAGCTTTCAGTGCCCTCACCCACTCTCTGCTCTCCAGCTGGACCAGTACATGACTGTTTCCTCTCACTCGGCACCTTCTTGGTTGGGACAGAGTGTTGTGTCTGTCTGTTGAGCTGCAGAGTGATCGGCTGAATCTGCTGCAAGAATTTCCTGGCCTGGGAACCCGCTGAGGGTTGGGCTAGGGTGGGAGTAGGGAGGCCATTTGTCTTGCTGAAGGTGTGAGCCCACACAGATCTCCATGAAGATACCAAGCAGGAAAATCCTCACCCCCATAGACCCCCTCCTTTAGCTCAGCTGTCTAGCCAACCCAGCCCATCTACCAATGCAGGTACCCTATGGCATGGCCAGGGGGCACAGACAAAATTATGAGTTTAGATTGCCCCCCTTGACCTCTTTGTGGTTCTCCCTTCCTCTTTCATTTACCTTTCCCTTCCCTATCTGTCTCCCTGACACCAGGATATGCAGCAACTTCATTTTGTCCAGGCCTGCCCCACGCTGATACTCAGCCTTTGTGTCTGCATTGTAGGATGTTTAGCAGTTTGCTTTACTTTCATAAGAGCTTTACTGAGATATAATTCACATACTATTTACATTTTTTAAATTTACAGTTTAGTTGGTTTTAGTGTATATACAAGATACTGCAACCATCACCGCTATCTA
Organism: Hipposideros armiger; assembly: GCF_001890085.2. NCBI lineage: Eukaryota > Metazoa > Chordata > Mammalia > Chiroptera > Hipposideridae > Hipposideros > Hipposideros armiger. The sequence continues at coordinate 924,946 of NW_017731664.1, read as the reverse complement.
ATTTCAGAATATTTTCATCATCTCAAAAAGAACCGCCATACCCACTAATAGAAATTCCCCACTCTTCCTTCCCCACAGCTCCTGGCATCCACCGCTCTACTTTCTGTCTCTATGGATTTGCCTGTTCTGGAATCATACAATATGTGTCATTTTCTGTTTGGCTTCTTTTACTTAGCATAATACTTTCAAGGGTTATCCATTATAACTGAAAAACATTGCATTGTATGGGTATACTTTTTTTTTATCCATCCGTCCTGAGTTGAAACTTGAGTTGCTTCCACCTTTTGATGATTGTGAACAATGCTGCTATGCACATTCTTGTACAGTATCTGTTTGAGTCCCTGCTTTCAGCTCTCTCGGGTATATACCTAGCAGTGGAGTTACTGGTTCATATAATAACTCTTTGTTTAACTTTTTGAGCAACTTCCAAACTGTTTTCCAAAGCAGCTGTACCATTTTACATTTTTACATTCCCACCAGCAATGTATGAAAGTTCCAATTTCTCTACATCCTTGCCAACACTTGTTATTATTGTGTTTTTTATTATAGCTATCCTAGTGGGTGTGAAGCAGCATCTCAGTGTGATTTTTTTGTTCCCCCAACTTCAAGGTCTTGTTCGTTTTTTTTTAAAGATTTTTATTGGGGAATTGGGGGGATGGGAACAGAGCTGAGGAATTGGGGGAAGGGGAACAGACAAGTTGTTGTCATTTCGTTCTTCAGTCTAGTTGTGGAGGACGTTGCTTCACTGGCCCAAGTTGGCACCATCATTGCTCTCTTCCCGTGCGAGGCAGATCGGTCTCCGGCTTCTGGACAGCCGCTCACGGCAGCTGCTGGCCGCTCACGCTGGCTGCTGGCTGCTGGCTACACACGGTAGCCCATGGCAACCCACTGCCACAGGGGCTACAGCCTACGCCATCGCCGGCGACTCATGGCAGCCCAGCTCCAGGTTGAGCTGTTGTTCAGCATCTTAGCTGTAGAGGGCAGTGTCACTGGCCCTCATATGTGGGATCCAAACCGGGACCCTCTGGCGTCCCAAGCCAGTTCTTAACCATCGTGCCACTCGGCTGGCCCCCCCAAGGTCTTGTTCTTTATTGAGGGACTGTTTCAGTCTTTGGTATTCATTGCTGTGAATGTACTAAAACTCTGGGCAAGGCAAGGCCCTTTCTAACTAATACTTGAACCTGAAGCCATGTTGGGTACTCTGGCAGTGCAAAGAGAAGAGTTTTGGGACAGAGTGAACTTACCACCTTTGGAAACTTTGCCATTAAAGGAGCAGTCAGCTCTACTAATAAACTGAGATTAGAGGCATAAAAGGGTTCTTAGTGAGCATGATAACTCAGGAGTGACTCTCTAGTCAGCACTCAGAATCTGGCAATATTTGAGAAGTTCTACAGGGCAGTGAAAAACAATCAGTTTGGGCTGCTATAACAAAAATGTCATAGACTGAATGGCTTAAACAACAAATACTTATTTATCACGGGAGGGCTGGGAAACCCAAGATCAAAGTGCCAGCAGATCTGGTGTCTGGTGAGAGTCCACTTCCCAGTTTGTAGGCAGCCACCTTCATACTGTGTTCTTACATGCTGAGAGCAGAGATCATCTTCCTCCTGTCTCTTCTTATAAGGGCACTAATCCCATTCATAAGTGCTCTGCTATCATGATCTAATCACATCCCAATGACCCCACTTCAAAGTACCATCACATTGGAGATGAGATTTTCAACATATAAATTTGGGATGGGGAGAACACAAACATTCAGTCTTTTGCAGGCACTGTAAGGACTAGGCAGCCACACATCTCTTTCCTTACCAGCCTGCTTTCTGCCTTCCAGAAACCCTATAATGTATAGCTAATAGTAATATAACAACAACAGCATAGGTACTACTATCAGCCCATTTTGTAGATGTGGAAACTTAGGCTCAGAAATGTAAAGTGATCTGCTTGGCTAATAATTGGTAACCAATTAGTAGTGGAGCTGGAATTTGAACTCCAATGGGACACTCTAACATCAGACCTTTTTTCCCACCTGGATAGATCTTGGAGGCTGTATTTTCAGTAATCTCCCCCATATAAGCCCTAAGTTCTGGGAAGTTTCACACCCCTTAGCCTGTTGCTCTACAACCTCATTATGGATAAAGCAGCAAATACCATGTTACAATTTAATTATCTAGAAAAAGAACCCGTTTTCAAACATTGTCTTCCACTGGCCCCTTAGTATGAATTAGTTAATGAGATGAGTCCTAAGCCTCCCTAGCAGGACGTCAATGTGGCAGGCCACAAAAGAGTTAAGTTTTATGGCAGAGGAGAGTTTGGGGGAAGATCTGGAAACCATAGGTTTCTGCCCAAATAAAGACGGTCTAGTTAAGTCATCACTTTGAGAGTCTCGGGAAAAGGAAGTGATTGGGGTTGGAGCACTGGAAGAAAAAAATCTAAATGGTAGGTATCATTGGTTTAGCTGGTGGACCCATTTGAAGCAGTACCTTTGCTTTTAGTGAGCATCCTAAAGAAAAGCTCATCTGAATCCACATGGCCTCAGAGGGTGACCATTTTTCCTTTTTGGAAGGGGACTACAGATGCCCACTGTTTGGAAGGCAGTCATTCTGCAAGATTTGTCTCATCTTTGCTGTATGCTCTGACCTAGCCTCACAAAGATACAGTGCCCAGCTGTCCTGGGCACTACAGTGGTGCTGCTGGGAGGAGCACAGGTGGTTTTCCACTGGCACCCTTATTTGTTTGCTTTCTTTCCATCTGGGCCAAGGCCTTGGAGCCAGCCCAAATTTACACACTTTAAAACAATGATTTTTTGAAAGCAATGTAGCAGCACCCACTTTACCAAAGGTGCTGAATAGCGTCAGTAAGAGAGAACCAACTCACTGCAGTCAAACTGGGACCACAGAGTCTGTCCCACTAGGAAGATAGAGCTGTGTTTCTATGACCAGCTTTGTAGGATAGATTTTCTATGATGGGAGGGACCCAAAATGGTCATCTTAGTCTAGCCCCTGGCCTTCAAGTAGAATACATATTTTTTCAAACATGAATTCTTCAAATTTAGTTTTGAATGAGAAATACAGTTAGGAATACTTTCTAATGTTTAACCTGAATCCTTTGTGATGAAGTTACCATTCCTTCCCACTTGACGTCGTTTGGAACTTGTGATAATTTGACCTTTCTTCCATTCTTAACCTTTACATGTTATTTAAATACATCATTTAACACCTTTTTGTGCCAGCCACTCCAATGAGAGCAAGAGTCTCCTTGAAGTCAGAGACATGACTTATTTACCTTTGTATTTCTAACCTAGTGTAGTACCAGCTATTGACAAGGTATAGTCAAGGACTTATTAGTGCCAGGTATAATCAAAGACCTCCATATGTATTTGTTGAATGAAGAAGAGAAAATGAGGAAAACAGCGTCTTAACTGTCTTTATCCCCACAGCACCTACCATATACCTAAGTACAAAGCAAACACCTTTTAAATAATTATCCAGTCACCCAAGGAAACTAGAAAAACCCTTGCCTGCTCTTCAAGTTTATAGCTTTCTTCTCTGTGCCTTCTTTTAGACTGACACCATTTACCATTTATTGTGAACTTTGTTATGTATCAGATACTTTTGGACTTTTAAAAAATATTCTCTGAGCCTCACAACCATATAAGGTAGATGACACAGTCATTTGGAAGATGAGGAAACCCAGGTGCAAAGAGATTAAGTCGCCTTCACAAGGTCACAGAGAAAAGACATGTCAAAGGTGGGATTTGAACCTGTTTGTGGCCCCCAGAGAAAAAGCTCAATTATTTTCACTTGCATTGCTATGTGATACAAAACTGAAAAACACTGGGGTAGGATCAGCCCCCTACCCCATGACTTTCTTTCCTAGTCCTTTTGCCAGTCTCTCCTTGTGTTTCTGAGATCTAGGGTCAAGCTCTTTGGACTATACAGTTCCATTGTTTTAGGGGTGTGTGTGTGCGCGTGTGTGTGTGTGTGTGTGTGTGTGTGTGTGTGTGTGTGTCTGTAGGGCTGTCTCACAGTAGTTGAAAGGAATATAACCTCTTCTTTTAAGGCTTTTGCCCTCATCTCCATATCCCCTCTCCACCATAACCTCCAAAATGACCTACAAATGTGCTGAGACTACACTAGTAGAATGACAAAGAACTGGACCAGAATCATCAGCACCAGGCTGTCGACATAAGAAATGTTCACACCTGTAAAGAATTTTTGTAAGAGTTTATTTGAGCCAAACTAATGACATTGCTGGGAAGCAAAATCTCAAGTACTCTAGGAAATTACCATTTTGCAGTTTCTTTACACTGTAGGAATTAAGGTGGGAACATAAGGAAGATTACATGAAGGTGGGAGAAAGCAAGCTACAGGATAATTAACAAGATTATGTGCTCCCTTGAGGGTGGTTATGCCTCTGAGGGGTCTGAATAAGAGGCATTTCAAAGGTGTGCTAACCTAGATGCACAAGAACGATGGACAGGGCTCCCTTATAGTAAAGATTAACTTTTTACTAAGGAAATTATAGGCCTGAGGCATGACTACCCACCATGACCTTCACAGTTAGGAATTTATGATCTGATCACCTTATGTGGTTACTTTCAGTCACTGAACTTATACATACCCCCTTGTTTGTCCACAAGGCTCAGCCATCAGAAGTAAAGTAGGAACCCAAGTAACAGTAACAAGGGCAAGAAATGGAGGGCTTGAAGTCTAGGAGATTAACAGCCGACCCCTGGGAACTCTGGACAGGTTTGCATTTATCACATCAACACTGGGAGCTGATTTGTCTCCTGATATACAAGTTGCCTTTCTGACTGCTCAAGATCTGCCCAACTAAGAAAATAGACATTTGAGTGTAGAGAGAATGGAGAAGAGGGCAACCAGCATGAGGACTTTGGGTTCCAGAGGGTGGGAAGAAGGGCACTGCCAGGAGGAGAGAGAATCGTGTTCAAAGGAAGTGGGATAGGACCACAGACTTCTAGGTGACATTTGCCAGTTTCTCTGAAGGGAAAAAAAAAAGCCAACAGCAAAGTTATTCCCGCTAAGATGTTAGTGACAGTGTATAGCCTCTCACAGAAGCTTTGGGATTATAAAATCTGATTGCAAAAAGGCAACCATTTACCCCAAAGGAATGGACTTCTAATGATGGCTTTTTAGGCACCAGTGAGAGGAAGGAGGTAATAGGTATTTAGGGTAAGAGAGTGTTTTCTGAGCTCTCCAGAAATCATAGTTCTGTTTACATATAAATTTATCCCTCACTGGGGGAGAAGAAAGTTTCTTTTCCCAGATGTCTTAGTGGTTTTTGTCTGCTTATCCCATGGTATCCCTTCACTCCTCACAGTGCTATGTGAAATTTGACTAGAAACATGAGAGATGATAGAGACTAGGTGACATGCAGCCTGGTCATTTCTGTTGTAGCCTTCTCCAGAGGAACCCTGAAGCCAGCTTTGCTTTGGATTGATTTTCTGCAAGTTTTTGGCCAGGAACACTGAATGTGTTCCATGGACAATTGGTTAGATGCCCAGCCATCTTGGAAAATCTGGGACAGAAGAGGGTAGACTACAAGGTGGCTTTCCTTGCTTCTGTCATTCCTTGCATGCTGTGTTGACCCTCTAAAGATGCAAAGGGAGACTTGTGTCCCATGTCCCATTCTAAGATAGAAAAATTGAGGCCCAAAGTGTGGCCTGTGCAAGGTTATGTAGAGTGGGTACCCAAGCTGGGATTGAAGCAGTGATCCTGCCCCCCTAATCCCTGGTTTATTTTTAAAAATATTATTTCCTTTTCTTTAGTGAAAATTTTATGTATTTAAGATGTACAACATGCTGATTTGATATATATATATATATATATAATTATTACAGACAAGCTATTTAACATCATCTCCTCACACAGTCACCGTTTATTTTGTGGTAAGAATATGTGAAATGTACTCTCATAGTATATTTCCAGTATACAATACAGTATTATTAACTGTAGTCATCATGTTGTACATTAGATCTCTAGAATTATTCATCCTACATAACTTATTAATTGTACCCTTTGACCAACATCTCCCCATTTCCCCCACCCCCAAACCCTAGTGAACACCATTTTATTATCTACTTTTATGTATTAGACACTTTTTGATTTCACATATAAGTGAGATCATTCAGTTCTTTTGTTCTTTCTGCATTTGGCTTATTTCACTTAGCATAATGTCCTCTAGGTTAATCCATGTTGTTGCAAATGACAGGATCTCTTTTTTTAAGGCTGAATAATATTCCCTTTGTGTACATATACACCACAATTTCATTCATCCACTGAATGAATGAAGTTTTTTCCATATCTTGGTTATTGTGAATAATGCTGCAAAAACATGGGATACAATAAACATGGGACTGCAGATATCTCTCCATGGTACTGACTTCATTTCCTTTCTGCCCCTAGTTTTAATACCCACCCTAAGAAGAGAGCACAAACTTTGAGGCAGGAAAACTATATTCCTGAATTGACTCTCCTATTAAATAGCTGAGTGGCATGGACCAAATCTTTCAGGGTACCAGTAGCCTCATTTTCATAAATTTATACTCACCTCATTAGGAATAGTAGAAAAATGAAATAAGACTAAATGGGAAGATGTTAAATATATTGTACAAAACTAGTGTTAAATATGACCATAATTGGTTTATTTTCCTTTGATTCTGTTTTGTCTCCCTCTCGTTTGCTTTCTCCCCATCTCCCATTATGTAGATTCATAAACTCCGAGGTCAGGTTATTCTGAAGACTATTGCAAAAAAAGACTCTCAAGTTCATGCTTCCACTGGAAGACATCACCCTGCAGTTGCCTCGCCATTGATTCCTTGGTGGAAGGCTGAATTCAAAAATCAATTCACATTCTTTTGAGGCAAAATAATTCCAAACTATTTTTTTCTTTTAGTATTACAAAAATCCACCAACTTCTGTAAGAGTAACGCCAAATACTATTTCATAGGTCATCCTAATTTTCCTTCACCAAAAAAATATTGAGATTTGGTGTAATTAGAGCCCAGAGGGATGAATGGCCCTGCTCCTGTCCTTTTTCCAATGGCTTTCACTCCTGTCTACCAGCTGCAGCTGTCTGATTGTGTGTGCTTATGATCAGGAGAAGGGACTCACAGCCCAGACCAGAGGGTCAATTATTATAAGGTAAACTTTCTAGGAACTAAAGCTGCATCTTTTTAAGACAAAATTAAGAAACCCCTTTGGTATCCTGTAAGGGGTTATTAATAGGTAGTTAATACCCAAGGGTGAGTTGCTCAGAGATTGAAGCTAGATCAATTTATATAGCAAAGTATATAGTTTATTTAGTTACCCACATTACTAAAGCCAAAGAAAGTGCGATGTCAATTTTATGGGTATTTTAGGCCAAAATATTCTAGAGGGACAGCACAGCTTTCGTGTTCCATTGGTTTTTGCCTTTTAAGTTAAATGGTCCCTTCCTTGTTACAGGTTTGATGTGACTGGCACTCTTCTTGACAGTGGCTAGGAGGGAAGAGACTAGAAACAGTCAGACATCAGTTCAGATCCTGGTGCTACCACTCACAAGTTGTGTGACCTGGGGCAAGTCAATTCATTTGTTAAACCTTAGTCTTCTCAGCAGCAAAATGGATATAGTCATAATGTCTACATGAGAACATTATTAGTAAGGGCCAATAAGATAACATATGGAAAACCACTCACCACTGTGCCTGGCGTATTAGTGAAGGCTTGATACATGTTAGCTATTGTATTATTAATATTATTATTGTTAGCCTTTATCATTTTCACATACACCCTGAGAATAATTTCATTTTGCTTTTTTTTTGAACAGTTGTATTGAGGTATAATTTACCCATAAGATGGACTCATTTTCATTATAATTTTGACTGATGGGAAAGAAAGGATCGTCTAACTCTCTAAGCATTTTGCTAATGAAACACACAACTCCCCTGTGTGTTTCTCTTCTTCGATATCCCACAGCAAGCATTTTCCAAACTCTGCTTGTATCTACTGTTAATCTGTACATCAATGATTAGTTTAATCTGGGGGCTTGTTCACTGTTGTTTGGTGTGTGTGTGTGTGTGTGTGTGTGTGTGTGTGTGCACGTGCGCACACCCATTATGCACTTTAAGGAAGCCCAGTGAAAAGACTTATTGAGACATTCACTTAGAGTCAACTTAAAAAGTCTATTGACTTTTTGCTACATGGCAACCCTGCGTTAGACTCCACAGAGAAAAGACACATAAGGCAGAGTCCCAGTTCTCAAAAAGAAATACATACATGTATACATAGGTCGGTAGAAAGAAGATGGAATTTAGGGTCAGGAGATCATATTTCAATTCATTTTTTTCATCACTCACTAACTTGTTGATTATAGATAAGTCTCTCAACCTCAGAGACTTGTTGCCCTCAAATGAAACATGAAGATAATAATCTGCCTTATTTGATTGACAAGGTTGTTATGAAGCTCCATTGTAGTAATGTATGTGAAATCTCTTTGGAAATTGTTGGCTAGATGACTATAGTTCACAAATATGAATTACAATGATATTCAGGTGCCAGATTGTGTGCTTCAGACATCAGATGCATTGAGAGATCCAGACCGTGGACTGGCACTATTAGGGCATGCTTCATGAAGGGAAAGAGACTTCTGCTGAGCCTTCAAAATAAGATAGGACTTCAATAGGTAGAAAAGAGTGGGAGGGAGGAGGTAATCTTCTTGGAGGGATTAAAAATCAGCACACTCCAGAGGCTGGAACAAGTATACAAGTACATACCAAGTAATAAAGGTTACCAGAGTAGTTATAATAGGTGGTTCCTCTTCTGAAACAACTCCCTCCTTCCAAGGCAAGTGAATACCTTATTTATCCAGCTCTTTTAGCTCCATAAAGGCAGGGGCCTTGCCTTTCTTCTCTAATCTCTCTCTAGTACCTATTACAGTGCTTGGCACATAATAGGTGCTCAATAAATGCTCAACAAATGAAATCATGGATGATGGTCATACCAGTTGCTATTCTTGTCTGGCTATGTTAATATGAGCATACCTTGGTGATACTGTGAGTTTGATTCCAGTCCATCTCAATAAAGCAAGTAGGGCAATAAAGCAGGGCACAATTTTTTCACTGGTAAAGGGTCTTGCTTTCAATCTGTATAAAGCACAACATCTATGAAGCACAATAAAGCAAAGCTCAATAAAATGAGGCATGTCTGTATTGTTTAAAGTCATCAGCCACTAATTAGGAGCTATCCTAACTCCCTCTATGTGGTACAGCCCCATCTGCTGTCAGGATTTATGAGATTTTTTGCAATGATGTCAATACTTGGTGTGGTTTTTCTCCACCCTGTCCCAGAAGACTCCTTACCCCCAGCAAACAATAAAGTGACCAGCAAGTCGTGTGAGTACAACGGGACCACGTACCAACATGGTGAGCTATTCATGGCTGAAGGGCTCTTTCAGAACCGGCAACCCAATCAGTGCACCCAGTGCAGCTGTTCGGTAAGACCCTGCATCTTAATGTCCCTGCCAGCCCCTACCCAAATAAGACAGCGTCCTCTGTACTTACACCTTTAGTTTGAGCCTAAACTATAGGGTATTTGAATGAAAGATAAATTGCATTTAAATCAGAAGCCTCCCTGCCAGTCCAGACTCCCTGATTTCATCAACTCTGAACAACTCTGTTGAAGAGATCAGACCCAGTCATATCCCCAACTTAAAGCTTTAGGACTGCTTAAATAGACAAAGATGAGCTAGTAGTCTTATTTTGCATTCCTTTTTACAATAGTTACACCACCAAAGCCTTTATCTGAAGGATTCAATTATTTGAAGCTTTGGAGATACTATGGGTAGAGGAGCCATTGGCACCATCTAGGGCCACTCTGTGCAATTCACAAGAAAATGGTGTGTCTCTTGGTTCCAGCCCTGAAATATTCTACTAACCATTTCATCACTGATGCCCTACAATGACAGCTCTCTTGACAAAAATGGATTGATCCTGTGACATTATTTGTCAAAAGAACTGTGTATACTTCAGGAATAAAGTATACCAATTATAACTTCGTCTAATTGTGCAGTCCAGTGAATGTAATAAATAGAACAAAAAAAATTGAGTAAAATGGGTGTTTATATTGCAGTGTGAGGGAATGAAGTTAGTTGTAAAAAGAAAAAAGGAACTGTTCTTCCTGTAAAGAGCATTAAATGCTGGATTGCCAAGGGGAGTTATAAAATCTCTTTCCTTAGGGATTTTTAGTAAAAATACAGTATCACAGTAGTTGGGAAAATTTGGATGTGCCCTTGCCTTCACAACCTTTCAGGAACCCTTCTAGCCCCAGAATTGTATCCGTCTAAGAACTAAGAACAAGGTTTAAGGAACAATGTTTGGAAAGTAGAACTTTAAGGAATGGAAATTATACAAAGACAGACAAAACTGCAAGTAAATTTGATCCTCTCCTTTGCTTCATGCTGGACTGAGCTGTCAATTCAGATTATTTGTGTAGTTTTGTATTACCCCAGAAAGCTTGTCTCCTGGGTTTGGAAGGGAGACTCTAGTAAGCATTACAAAAGGCGGCAATCAGACAAATCTGCATTCCCTGAAATCCTTAACACCCAGCTGGGGCATGATGGGGGACCAAGGGATACAATGAACAGAAAAGAGACGAGCAAGACTATAGTTGGTGGTTTGGAGGCTCAAGGCAGCCCTCACACTGGTGACTTTGTACCATCTTAGAACAGGATGCCCAGTGACGATTACCAACTCTTCTGTGACTTAGTCTCTGGCATGGCAAAATTTTAAATAGAAAAAAAAACTGCTGCCTAGTAAAATTTAGGAAGTACCTAGAACCAACCGTTGGAGAGCAGTGGGGAAGGACATGCCATGTTTTGAACCCTTACTCATCCCAGGTACTGAGCTAAGCCTTTACACTTATCCCAGATCCTTCTGACCTTAATTCTGTTTCTCCTTGGCAGGAGGGAAATGTGTACTGTGGTCTCAAGACTTGCCCCAAGTTAACTTGTGCATTCCCTGTCTCTGTTCCTGATTCCTGTTGCCGGGTGTGCAGAGGTAGGTGTTCCATATACCAAGGCCTGCGGTGCTACCACCCTGACTAGCAGGACTTAGAAGAGAGGAAATTACCTTCTCACTGTCCTAGGGAAAGGAATTTTCTATGGTAGTCTTAGTTTCTGGGGGTGCTCTCATACACAAAAGGGGAAAATAAAAGCACTGATTTTTGAGGGCCACCGCCTGAAAGAAACTGTACAGGAGTGTGGCAGGAGAGGTGGGGTGGGAGTCATCTAATGTGAAAGTGAGTGTCTTTATCTCTCCTTCCTTAATTCCTTCTAGCTCAGCCCCCACATTATTATATTGTAAAACACAGACAATTTACATACACAGTCTTAAAAGCAGAATGGGCCTTGTGAAGTATTAATGTGACCATTTTGAAGACTTTTTTTTGTAGGGCAAATTTATATACATATTTTAAAATTCCATGGTAGGATGGGGACAAACTAAATAAGAGCAAAATGTAAAAATCATTTTCTCAAATTTAAAATGGAATCGTCACCTTCTCAAGCCAGTTTTTTTTCTTCTTTCGGTCTCATTTCTTAGATAATGGAACCATTTTTTTTCTCAAAGTTCCTAAGATCAAACATAATCACCATCAATTTCTCCTTTATTACCTCTTCTCAAATTACCAAATATATCAGCCATCTTCTGTATCACTTCCTTTTCCTGCTTCCCCTATGGCAATATCCTAATTTTGTATTCGTCTCTTCCATCCAATCAACATATTTATTGAGCATCTGCTACATGCTCAGCACTGTACTAGAAACTGGATACATGTTGATAAATATAGTAGACATACAGGGCACCTCCCAGACTATATAACATTTTTTTAATAGCATCATTATGTGAATTATAAAAAGGATCCCCTTACTTAAGATACTTTGCTGCCATTTGCCAGAAAATCTCTGTGAACACACCCTCTTAGCTGTGGCACCCTTGTGCAACATGCAAACATCTCTGGCACATAGAGCAGCAAAGATAAGTCTCTTGCTCTTATAGAACTCACCTACCAGAGAAGACAAATAATAAAAAAAACAAGTAAACAAATATTTAAATATGAACAATGTAAGTACAGTTCACCCTCTGTATCCTCGGGTTACACATCCACGGATTCAACCAACTGCAGGTTGAAATGTTTTCTTTTAAATCCCAAAAAGTTCCAAAAAGCAACACTTGAATTTGCCACACACCGAGCACTATGCTGAATCCATGTAAATGAAGTGATGTATAGGTATACCCTGCTGTGGCCTATATGTAAATATGGGTTATATGCAAATACTGTGTCATTTTATATGAGGGACTTGAGCATCCTCAGGTTTTGATATTCGTTGGGCTATCCTGGAACCAACCCCTGTGGATACTGAGGGATGACTGCACTATGAAGGAAATAAACAAAGAACTGAGACAAAAAATAAAAGATGAAGACATTTAGGTTGAGCAATTAGGAAAGCCTCTCTGAGTTGACATTTAAGCTCAGACTTGAAAGATGAAAAGGAGCCATTTTTGCAAAGATCCTGGGGGAAGGGCATTCCAGGCAGAAAGAAAAGAAAGTTCAAAGGCCTCCAGCCGAGAAGAGTTTAGAGCTTTCAATGAATCTAAGGATTACTGTGGCTGGAATATAGTGATTGTGGTCAAAATTGTCTGGAGATGAGGCTACAAAGGTGAACAGGAGTCAGACCATGAAGAATCTTCAAGACCATGGGAAGGAGTTTGGAATTCAGTTTTTAAGTGTATTGGGAAGCCACTAAAAGGTTTTGCGCAGGGGCATGACATGATCCAGTTGATGTCTTTAAAGATCTCACTGGTTAGTGTGTCCACACTAGATTGGAGGGAGGTAATAAGGCAAGTGGAGAGGTCAGGAAGAAGGTGAGTGGCGTCATCTCTTTAGTGTGAGAGGGTGGGTGTCTGGTCTGGGGACACAGTGCAGAGTAGTGGTTCAGAAAGGAACCTTTGGAGCCAGGCTGCCTTGGTTCTCATTCCAGCCCTGCAATTATATAGCTGGGTGATCATGAACAATCTACTCAAGCTTTCTAACAATCTTTAAAGTGACGATAATGTTAACACCTACCTCCAAATGGTTGTGAAGTTTAAATGAGATAATGCAGGAAAAGGACCTAGCACAGTGTCTTGCATATAATGAGGATTTGATTAAATTTGAAATAAAATTTAGAGCATTGGTTCTCGACCATGGGTTCATATTAGAATTACCTTGGTAAATTTATGTCCAGACCAGGGATGGGGAGTCTTTCAATGTGCAGCCAAGGCTGAGAACCACTGAGAGGGAAAAAAATATGTAGGATTTGCTGGTAGGGAATCAGTATACATTACTACCAGCTTAATCTTCCAAAAAGAGAGCCTTAACCATGATACACTCCTGCTCAAAAGTCTTTATGCTGACACATATACTTACTATATGCCAGTCACAGTTCTATGCACTCTACAGATATGAACTCATTTAATCCCATCACAGCCCTGTGTGGTGAGTATTATTATTATTATCCACATTTTACAGATGATGAAGCAGAGAGAAGTTAAAAACCATGTTCAAGGTCATGTAGCTAGTGAATCAAGGAGTTAAGATTTGAACCCTGGCAGTCTGGCTCCAGACTCCAAGCTCTTAACCTTTTCACTCTGCCACTGAAAGGAATGGCTCCCTGTTGCCAGTAGAATACATGTCAACCCCCTGACTGTCACAGAGAAGGTCTTCTGTGCTCTAGTCTTAAGTTACCTTTATGAGCCAACATTCTTCCATTCATGCACTTCAGGTTCTGCTCACAGTGTTCCTGTGCTCTCTTTTCTTTGTACATTTGCTCTCTCCTCCACCCCTCAATATTTCTCAAACTTTAGTGTGCTTCAGAATCACCTGAAGAACTTGTTGAAATTCAGATCCTCAGACCATAACTGCAGAGATTCCATGTCCTTGGAATGGGTCCCTGGGGAGTGCATTTTAACAGGCCCCATTGTTCATCCTGATGCATGTGGTCCATAGGCCACGGCTTTGGGAAACGATTCCCAACACCATGTAGGTGGCTGAGGGTGGCCTGAAACAATAGTTTACATCTTAATTTAGTACACTTCAATTGAGCCTATTAGAAGTGTGAAACCTGAGTAAGCCAATAGAAAAGCATCCAACGACAGTCTATGATTGGTCAAACCATCTAGTTCCAACCATATGGCAACCAAGTTTAGGATGAATGAGTGGAGGCTATTTCATGATAAGGAATTGGGAGGGAAAAGAGACAAAATGGCTGCCCAGGTAACAACTGCACAGGTACAGTAAAGGTTGGGAGGAGGGAGTGATGTCTCTTTCTGGAAAACCCCTTCCCTCCATCTCTGCCTGTGAAAATCCTGCTAGTTCCTCAAGACCTAGTTCAAATTCAGCCTCTGAGGCTCTAATGTAAGTAGTCCTCAAGTCACATTTTGATAAGTACCAGCTGGAAAAAGGCCTTTCTCTCTTCTGTGCCTTCCCATATGCATCCTTAATTTCTTCACCCCTAAATCTTGCTTATCCTTAAAAGGCCAGCCTAAATACCACCTCACTTCTTTAAAAAAGAAGTGTTATTAAAGTATAATTGTCATACAATATTATATTAGTTTCAGGTGTATAATATAGTGATTCAACATTTATATACCTTACAAGGTGATCATCACACTAAGCTTAGTAGCCATCTGTAACTGTGCAAAATTATGAAAATATTATTTATTATATTCCCTGTGCTATATACTACATCCCCGTGACTTATTTATTTTATAATTGGAAGTTATTAATCCTATAAATTAAGAGTAAACCTCCCTTCTCTATGGGACCCCTCAGCACCTCACCTGTGCTTCTCCAGTAGCATTTACTACCTTTTCACATTTTGTCTTTTATTATTTGTGCCCATCCATGTCTTAACATCCTTACCAATGTATAAGCTCATTAAGTGAGAATCTATTTATGGTTCATCCTTTTATTTTCTCCCACTATGCTAGGTACAGAATAGGTGCTTTTTGAATGAATGCACACTAGCTGGGAAATATTGCCAGAAAGTTAGTCATGGTTTGAATTAAATTCTACTAAAATAGGATAGTATTGCTGAGATTTCTTCCTCTGAATTACAGATTGACTGTGGTAGATGGTACTGACTATACATTTGTTCATAGTCAGTGGGAAATTACCTGGTGTCATTTTTAATCCCCATTTTGTTTTTTATCCCCAACTCACTTAAGGACACTATAGTTAGTGTTTTTAAAAAATAAATGACCTTATTCTGAGTATCAGTATATGCCCATCCCTTTCAATATGCTCTTTGTACCATCCCTCATAAGGCAATATGGATTTGCTTGCAGCCTAATTTGATTTATGCTTCAGTAAGGACCTTTTCATACCTGTTTCTCAAGTGTGTGTGTACTGTACCTCAGTACAGCTATTATGTTTCAGCCAGGAAAGATGGATATTTGTTCCTCTTCTCTTTTTCCATCTTTGCCTCAACTTAATTTGAGTTTGCTCCAAAGGGAAGAGAGTCCATACTGAGCAGAAATGTATGTATACATGGTTGCTAATATAAACAGCTAGTTCCTATAATCCAGTCATTAGACTGAGATGATGATGATGATGATGATGATGATGATGATGATGATGATGATTTTGGAGGAAAAGACATGTCAAAGCTCAACTGAAGAACATTTAATAAAAGAATGGAAACATCAAAAAGGCATATTAAGGCATGTGAGAGGAAATATAGTGCAAAGTACATTGACTCTGAAGCCAGAAGGGCATAGATTTGACATAGCAGAGTTACCACCTACTAGAGATGTTATCTTGGGCAAGGTACTTCACCACTCAGAACCTTGATTTTCTCAGCTGTGAAAATGGAGATTATAATATCTATGACCCATGGAAAGGTTGTAAAATTTAACTGAGATGACAGAGTGCTACGAGAAGGTCTAGTACAGAGTTATTGCTTAATAAGTGTTAATTATTCTATTTAGTAGAATAATTACTACATTTATTATCCTGGGATTAAGTAGAATTGCACCTTCTCTATCTTTGATAGTCTTGCTTTTGTATTTATTCAATCTGCATATACAGAACTTTATTTCTAGTTCTTCTTGTGGTAACAGATCTTGGGACTAACAATCTTCTCAACGGTTCTCTTGTCACAATTTAAATTTCTTTTCTTTTATCATGTCATCAGAAACAACAGATAAAAGCTAGTTATTACCGATCATGTATTGTCCCTTCACATAGTCGACAGTTCATTAAGACCTTTCTTTGCCTTCTCTTCTCCAGCCTAAATAAACCATTCTCTTTCATCTTTCCCTGTAAAGACTAAATCCTACACTATCATAAAATTGATGCTTTTTCCTCTGCCTTTAATTTCTTTACATCTTTCAGTTGTATATAATTTGATTGAATATCCTTTGAAGTTCTAATTTTTGAAGCACCTAGTCATTTTTTTTGTTGAAATTATGTTCTTACAAAGGTATATCTTGTATAAGCATATTACTCATACAGCAGTGAATCCAGACACATTTCTTTCCTATGCTGGTCACCCTAAATGCAGGCAGAATACTGCAGAATAAATAACCTTTTGAGTGCTGAACTTGCAAACATTTAAATAGAAAGGGCCCCATTAAATCAAGCTCTCTGCACAATCACCAAACACTAATGTGTCCATTTCTTCCTGGGTCTGACAGCAATATAAGCCACAGATTGAATCTCAGCTCCAGCCTCAGTTGTTTAGACATGTCTCTGAGGCCAGGACAGTCAGAAGAGTGTTGTCAGGGTGCGTGTCATTGCTGACACTTCAGCAAACCTCATCTTGACTGGAAGTGTAGCGCAAACAGCTGCTGGAACCTTACGGGAACTTTATCAAAAGAAAAAAAATCTCTTCAGAGATTGTACGGCTGCCACATTCTGGGCAGGCTGGCCTCAAAACCAAACCTACACCCAGCTTTCCTCTACCATTTCTGCTTCCTGTCTTTTCCCTATCTTGCCAAAGCAAAGGGTAAACCTATGTACTTAGACTGTAGACAAGGGGGAGGTATTTGGGGTAAGCTATTAGCTGTGTTGAGAACCAAGCTTTCATTTGGTAGATGGTGTACATATGTAGTACCTACTATGTGGCAGGCAGTGGTTGAAGCACTTAGACGCTCATTTGATCCTCACAACAAAGTAGGAACAATTATTATCCATATTTTACAGATGAAAAAAACTGAGGCAGAGAAGTTAAGTAACTTGCCCAAGGATACATGGTAGTAAGTGGCAGAGCTAGAATTTAAAACTTGTCAGCCTGGATGTAGAGTTTCAAGTTCTTATACTACCTGGTGGGAGCCATTCATAATAGTGTGGCAAGGGCCTCTCCTAGTGCAGGGAAGCAATATAGGAAAGAGGACAGGTGTGACAAATTGTCATAGGCAGATAATTTTGAGAAACAACACTGTCTGTCTTTCCCCATCAAGGCCTCAACCTACCTACTCCCAACCACAGGAGAATACCTTCATTCTATCCTTCGCTCTTTCTAGGCTTAAAGAGGCCTGAGTGTAAATATCTACCTTCTTTCATTTGTCAAGGAACCACTAAGTACCCAGCACTGTGCTGCTGCTGGAGATGCAATGGTGAACAAAACAGACATGGAACTAACTGCCTTCGTGAAGTTTAGTGGGGAAGACAGACATTTGTCAAATAATAACACATGTAAATATAAAATCACAACTGTGCCTCATGACACAAAAGAAAGGTATTATAAAAGCCAGTCATTGAGAGGGATTGACCTAGTCAGGTTGTTGAAGGAAGGTACCTGGGACTGTCTTCCTAGCCTCAAATCACACCACATTCCTCTCTGTTCTCTGTACCCCAGGGTAAGGGAGGACTGAATAAAATGTTAGGGAGTGAGAGGGTCCAAGGTGGTGGATTAAGTAAATGCTATGGTACTGCATCCCAGGATCACACCAAAATTACAAATAAATTATAGAATAATCAACCTCAAGAATCATCTGAAGACTAGATGAACAGAAACCCTATTACTAAAGATATAAAGAAGAGGCAACATCAAGACTGGTAGGAGGGTCAATGATGTGAAACAGGCTGACCCCAAACCCACAGATAGTGGTTGAAAACAAGAAGGGACACCTGGACGGCGGGGATCCCCCCTGAAAAGGAAGGAGTCACAGCCCCACACTGGGCTCCCAAACCCAGGGGTCCTGTTCCAGGAAGACGAGTTCCCACAACATCTGGCAGTGAAAATCAGTGAGGACTCTGTCTGCCCGTCCCAGTGAGAAAGAAGGTGGCTGGAAACCAAGATACCCTTTTAAAGAGCCTGTGGCAGACTCACTGTCTTGCAAATACTCACCTGGTGTCTGGTGGAGGGGTGGCAACTCAAGAGGCAGCAGAGACATACAGGAAAAGACTGAGTTTTTTGGATTCAGGGCGAGGGCTAGAGGGACAGCAGCCATTATCCCTGTGTGTACCCTACAGGAAGGCACCATCTTTTTGATGTTGAACCCTCTCCCAAAGGACCAAATCTAAGACCACATTGGTAAAATCCAAGCATGCACAACACCTTGGTGATGCCCTCAGTCGCTGCCCTGCACAGCTAGTACTGCATATCCCAGGGCACTCTCAGCTACTGAGCAGCTGGCCCCACCTCACAAGCTGTGGAAACATTATACAGCAATGGATGGCCTGCAGCAACCTGAGGAATGTTTGGTGGTGAACAACCTGTGCCGCAGCCTCTATTGGGTGGCTTCCAAGGACCTGCGGGCCTATGGTGAGCAGTGGCTGGCTGTGGTGTTCTCAGGACATTTTTGTGAAGTGGTCATGGGCCTAGCATTGGTGCAAGAACCAAAACTGCATTAACTTTGTAAAAACCACATCTTACAACCAGAAGCTCCCTGGAACCCTGCCCTGCCCACCTAGAGCTGCATTGCCAAGGGCATGCTTGGCACCTGGGTGGCTGGCTGCACCCAACAATCCCTGGAAGCCTTCTATAGTAGCAAATGACCCGTGACTGCCTGGGAAATTTTTTTTGGTTGGCAGTAAGCTACAAGTGGTACCAAAGCTGCTCTAGGGCAGCTATTGGGGATATGCGATCTTGAAGCAAGCAATGTTCTGGTTTGTGGTGTTCCAGGGCATTTTGTGAAGTGGTCACAGGCCAGGCACTGTACCTGAGGTAAGCAGTGACTGGATGCAGTGTTCTCAGGGTATTCTGCTAATTGGTCACAGGCTAGGCACTGGTGCAAGAACTGAATTGACATTAACCTTGTAACAACTACTGGCCATGATTCGTGACTTCCTGGGACCCCGACACACCCAGCTAGTGCTACATCTCTGAAGGCACTCTTAACACTAGGTCACCCAGCCCAGCCCACACACCTAAGGGTGCTCTTTTAATGGCTGAGCCTTATGGGTAGCAGGCAGGTGACAATAGGCCTAGGTGGCTCTGGGCCATTTGCTAAGCTGCCTCAGGACCAATACTGGTGGCAGCTGGCCTCGGTTCGCACGAGGCCACCCCTACATACCTGCAAGTCCAGAACAGGCAGCAGCCAACCACATATAGCTTTGCAGTTTCTACTGGGTAGCTGAAGATTGGTGACAGGCAGGACTGAAATTGGTCTGCGTGGGAGCCTATCCTAAGAGACACCAGAAATAATGCAGACACACACCAGGTTCAGATGATACCAGAGCACTACCTGGTTTGCACCACAAGCGGCACACCCAAAGGGGGTTCATAACAATCACAAGAGTCTGTGGGTGGCGAATCCCCCTCTTAGGGGTGAGCTTCCATACAGCAACTGTGGGCATAGTCAAACCTCAGTCAGCCTGGCAGGCAGTCCAACCCACTGAGGTACGAAAAGCAATCAAATCTCAACTACAAAAGAAGAACATACACAATACACTCAAGGGACACTCCTGGAACACATGCAAAAGGGACCAGGGACACCATGCCATTGGACCACACAGGACACATACTACATAAGGCTGCCTAGCAAAGACTGAGAGACATAGAAGATCTACATAGTGCACAGAAGTAAAAATAGAGCAGCAGCCAGAATGAGGATACAAAGAAACATGTCCCAAATAAAAGAACAGAAGAAACCTGCACAAGTGAAACTAATTGAAATGGAAGCACCCAACCTACCAGAGACAGAGTTTTAAACACTGATTATAAGAATGCTTGAGAAACTAGTAGAGGTATTTGGATAAACAGGCAATTGAGTGTTTGTGTAATTTGTCTCTTTTTTACGAAAAAGGAAATGTGTTAAGGAGGTTTAAATACAAGAATAGCTAACAGTTGCTTATATTGAGAATATTGCTGTAGTAAAATAAAAAATATAAAAATGATGCCAAGTACTTCACTAAAACATATTGAATTTCATTAGTAAGTTGATATGACAAAACCAAAATAACACAGTTTTTTTTCTTGTGAGAGAGAAAAGAAACATTTGTTTTCTTTTTATCGTCTATATTTGAGACCACTACTTCACCCTTAATTCCATATGACTCACTAGCTGTATTTTTTTTTAACTATGATTGCAGTTCTTGGAGAACAATGTTGACAGCTTTGAGCTGAAAAAAAAATCATTATAATCAGTGTTGAAGATATGAAATCACAATGAGAAAGAATTTGTGTTTACAGTAGCAGAGGCCACATACTGTGATAGTTTGCATTAGAAATTCATCAGGCATAATATGCAAACTGAATCACAGTAGAGGATTTGAAGACCTTATGACATGAAAAGGTCATTTTTGTTCAGGTACCTGTCTACTGTGTTAAAATAAAAATAATATTTCTGTCAAAAAAAAGAATGCTTAAGGAATTTAGTGAAAATCTCAATAAAGAGATAGCAAGCATAAAGAAGGACATAAAAACCATGAAAAATAACCAGTCAGAAATAAAGAATACAATACCTGAAATGAATAATACACTAGAAGGAATCAACATCAGATTAGATGGAGCAGAGGATCGAATCAGTGATTTAGAAGACAACATAGCAGAATACACCCAATCAGAACAACAGAGAAGGGGGGATTTTTTAAAAATGAAGATAATTTAAGGGAAATCTGGGACAGCTTCAAGTGTAACAGCATTCACATCATAGAAGAACCAGAAGAAGAGAGGGAGCAAGGGGTCATGAACCTATTTGAAGAAATAATGAATGAAAACTTCCGTAACCTGTTGAATGAAATAGATATACAAGCCCAGGACGTCCAGAGTCCCAAACAAGATGAGCCTAAACAGGTGAACACCAAGAAACATCATAATTAAAAGGGCAAATGTTACAGACAAAGAGAGAATCCTAAAAGTAACAAGAGGAAGACGCCTAGTTACATAAAAGAGAGCTCCCATAAAGTTATCAGGTGATGTCGCAGCAGCAACTTTTCAGGCCAGGAGGGAGTGGAAGGAAATATTCAAAGTAATGAAAAACAAGGGCCTACAACCAAGAGTACTCTACCCAGCAAAGCTATCATTTAAAATTGAAAGAGAGTCAAAATGAATATGATACCTAGGAATAAACTTAACAAAGGTAGTGAAGGACCTATACACTGAAAACTATAAGACATTTTTAAAAGAAAATGAAGAAGACACAAAGAAATGGAAAGACATTCCATGTTCATGGATTGGAAGAATCTACATAGATAAAATGGCCATATTACCCAAAGCAATACACAGATTTAATGCAATCCCCATCAAAATCCCAATGGCATTTTTTTTAAGAAATAGAACAAAAAGTAATCCGATTTGTATGGAATCACAAAAGACCCTGAATAACCAAAGCACTCCTAAGAAAAAAGAATAAGTCTGGAGGTACCATACCCCTGACTTCACCTTGAACTACAAAGCAACAATAATCAAAACAGCATAGTGTTGGCAGAAAAACAGACACACAAACCAATGGAATAGAATTAGAAACCCAGAAATAAACTCACATAAATATGGGCAGATAATTTTTTACAAAGGAGCCAAAAATAATGGAGAAAAGAGACTCTTCAATAAATGGTGCTGGGGAAACTGGAAAACAATGTGTAAAATAATAAAACTAGACTGCTCTCTCTCATCATGTACCAAACATTACTCAAAATGGATCAAAGACCTAAACACAAGACCTGAAACAATAAACTACCTAAAAGAAAACATAGGTACTAAACATATGGACCTTGGGTTCATAAAGGATTTTCTGAATTTGACCTCAAAGGCAAGGGAAGTAAAAGCTAAAATAAATGAATGGTTCTATATCAAATTAAAAAGCTCTGCACAGCAAAAGTAACCATCAACAAAAGATACAATCAACTGAATGGGAGAAGATATTTGCAAACAACGCATCTGGAATGGGCTAATATCCAAAATATACTCATATAAGGAACTCATACAACTCAGTAACAAAAAGACAAACAATCCAATTAAAAAATTGGCAGAGGACATGAACAGACACTTCTCCCAAGAAGACATACAAATGGCCAAAAAATATATGAAAAAATGCTCAACTTCACTAGCTATTAGGGAAGTGCAAATCAAAACCACTATGAGCTATCACCTCACACCTGTTAGAATGGCTATCATCAACAAGTCAAATAAGTGTTGGAGAGGCTGTGGAGAAAAAGGAACCCTCATACACTGTTGGTGGTAATGTAGATTGGTGCAGCTGCTATGGAAAGCAGTGTGGAGGTTCCTCAAAAAATTAAGAATAGAATTACCATATGACCCAGCAATCCCTCTCCTGGGTATATGCCCCAAATATCTGAAAACATTTATCTGTAAAGATATATGTGCTCCGATGTTCATTGCAACCTTATTTATATTGGCCAAGATATGGAAACAACCAAAGCATCCTTTGATAGACAATTGGATAAAGAAGATGTGGTATATATGAGGTCTGACAATGAACTTCGTGAACTCATCCTAGAAAACGTGCTTCATACCTCATTGCTGAATATCACTATGGTCACCTTCAAAGTACTCCCCTTGGTAAGCTATACACTGATGCCAGAGCCTAGTCCACCATTCAAAGCAATTTTGGAACTGTTTTTCTGGAATGGCCATCATATTGAGCTGTCGTCATATTACCCTTGATGTCCTGAATGACATCAAAATGTCTTCTTTCAATATTTTGTTTATCTTTGAGTAAAGAGAGAAGTAATTGGGGGCCAGATCAGGTGAGTAGGGAGGGTATTCCAATACAGTTATTTGTTTACTGGCTAAAAACTCTCTCACAGACAGGGCCATGTGAGCTATTGCATTGTCATGATGCAAGAGCCATGAATTGTTGGCAAATTTTCAGGTTGTTTTTGTCTGACTCTTTCATGCAGCCTTTTCAGCACTTCCAAATAGCAAACTTCGTTAACTGTTTGTCTAGTTGGTACAAATTCATAATGAATAATCCCTCTGACATAAAAAAATCGTTTGACTCTTGATTTTCACTGACGGAACTTTTTTGTGCACTTTTATGCTTTGTTTGACGGTTGTATTGGTACACCCATGTTTCATCACCAGTGATAACATGGCCCAAAACATTGTCTTGCCACCCCAAATGGTCTTGGCCAACTTTGACTCTCCTTGGCTTTTGTTCATTGGTGAGCTCCTCTGGGACCATTTTTGCATACACGTTTCTCATGCCAAGATTTTCAGTTATATTTTCATAACTGTTTCTCTGTTGATGTTTACTTGCTCTGTTATGCTTCTCACAGTCAGCTGATGATTGTGACACACAACTCGACAAATATTTGCAATGTTTTCATCAGTTCTGCTCATTACTGGCCGCCCTGACCTCTCTTCATCAGTGACGCATTCTCTCCCCTCTGAAAAACATTTAATGCATTTGCAGACTGCTGTTTTCTTCTTGGCATTACCCCCATAAACTGGGGCTAACATGTCCCTGATTTCACTTCCACTTTTGCCAAGTTTAACAAGAAATGTAATGTTTGTTCATTGCTCTAATTCAAGCACAGACATTCTCACAATGGCACACTAAAACACACAACAACAATAATGAACGCCACTCAGCAAGACACTGCCACACTTCAACACAAACACAGCTGTGAGACACTGATATAACAAGGTTATGAAACCTTATTGAGCTTCTTGTGCAGTGCTGCCATTGCAAGCACACAATGGCAAGTTTGCGAATGTACTGTCAGACCTGATATACACAATACTACTCTGCCACAGAAAAAATGTAATACTGTCATTTGCAACAACATGGTTCGATCTTGAGATTATTATGCTAAGCAAAATAAGTCAGACAGAAAAAGTCGAGAATCATATGACTTCACTCATTTGTAGGATATAAAACTGAAAGCAATGAAGGAACAAGACAAACAAAGAAACAGAAACTCATAGACACAGACAACAGTTTAGTGGTTACCAGAGGGTAAGGGGGGAGAAAGATGATAGAAGAGGGTAAAGGGGATCAACTATATGGTGATGGAAGGAGAACTGACTCTGGGTGGTGAGCACACAATGTGATATATAGATGATGTATCATAGAATTGTACACTTGAAAACCTATGTGAATTTACCAACCATTGTCACCCCCAATAAATTTTAAAAATAAAAAATAAATAAAATTGAAGAGAGACAAAATAACTTCTCAATTAAAAAAAAAAAAAGCTAAAGGAATTCATTATCACCAAGCCAGTATTACAAGAAAGATGAAAAGCACCTTTTTAAGGGGTCGGCCAACTGGCTTGTTGGTTAAGAGTTGGCTTGGGAGTGCAGCTCTGAGCAGCAGGGCTGCCAGTTCAGATCCCACATAGGCCAGTGATGCTGCCCTCTACAGCTAAGAACATGAACAACAGCTCGACCTGGAGTTGTGCTGCCGTGAGTCGCGGGCGATGGCGTAAGCTGCAGCCCCTGTTGCAGTGGACTGCTGTAAGCTGCTGTAAGTGGCTGGCAGCCGGCGTGAGCTGCCATGAGAAGCTGTCCAATGGCCGGCGACCGATCTGCCCCAGCCGGGAAGAGTGCAATGTTCAAAATACCAACATAAGCCAGTGAAGCGACATCCTCTACAACTAGACTGAAGAACAAAAGGACAACTTGTCTGTTCCCCTTCCCCAATTCCCCAGCACTGTTCCCTCCCCAAATTCCCCATTAAAAAAAAATAAAAAAGTACTTCTTTAAGCAAAAGGGAAAAACAAACAAAGATAAAAAATGTGAATAATAAAATGGCAATGACTATTTACCTATTAATAATCACTTTAAATGTAAATGGATTAAATGCTCCAGTCAATAGATATAGGGTAGAAGAATGGATAGAAAGGAAGACCTGTGCATATGCTATAAAGGACCCATCTCAGATCAAAAGATATACATAGACTGAAAGTAAAGAAATGGAAAAATATATTTCACACAAATAGAAATGAAGAAAAAGCTGGGGTAGCACTACTTATATCAGACAAAATAGACTTTAAAATGAAGATTATACTAAGAGACAAAAAGGACATTACATAATAACAAGGGATCAATGCAACAAAGGGCATAACCCTAGTAAACATATATGCCCCCAACATGGGAGAATCTAAATATACAAAATAAATATTGACTTACATAAAAGCAGAGATCAACAGTAACACAAGCATAGTAAGGAACTTTAACAGCCTACTGACACAAATGGACAGATCTTCCAGACCAAATATCAACACAGAAACAGCAGCCTTAAATTACACACTAGACCAGATTGATTTAATTGATATTTTTAGAGGATTTCACCCTAAAGCAGCAGAATATACATTCTTTTCAAGTGCACATGGAACATTTTGCAAGATTGACCACATGTTAGGCCACAAAACAAGTCTCAATAAATTTAAGAAGATTGAAATAATATCAAGTGTCTTTTCTGACTACAATGCTATGAAACTAGAAATCAATTACAAGAAAAAAAATGAAAGACACACAAACACATGGTGGCTACATAACATGATACTACATAATGAATGGGTCGATAATGAGATCAAACAAGAATCAAAAGAAACCTTAGGACAAATATTAAATGAAAAAAACTATGACCCAAAATCTATGGGACACAGTGAAAGCAGTGTCCATAAGAGGGACATTCATAGCAACAGAGGCCTATCTGAACACACAAGAAAAATCTCAAATGAACCATTTAACTTTACACCTAAGGGAATTGTAAAGAGAACAGCAAACAAAGTTCAGAGTGAGTAAAAGGAAGGAAATAATAAAGATCAGAGTAGAAATAAACAAAATAGAGGCTAAAAAACTGTATAAAACATCAATGAAACCAAGAGCTGTTTTTCTGATAAGGTAAACAAAATGGACAAATCTTTAACCAGACTCACCAAGAAAAAAAAGAGATGACCCAAATTAAAAAAAAAAATCAGAAGTGAAAGTGGAGAAGTGACAACGGACACCACAGAAATACAAAAAAATTAAAGAAGGTATTACAACCAACTAGATGCCAACAAATTGTACAACCGGGTAGAAATGGATAAATTCCTAGAAGAATACAATCTTGCATGGCTGAATCAAGAAGAAACAGAAAATTTGAACACTCCAATTACTACCAACAAAATTGAATCAGTAATCAACAATCTCCCAGTAAACAGAAGTCCTGGACCAGGTGGCTTCACAGGTGAATTTTATCAAACACTCAAAAAAGAATTAACACCTATTCTCCTCAAAATATTTTTAAAAACCCAAGAGGAAGGAAAGCTCCAAGCATGTTTTACAAGGCCACCATTACCCTGATTCTAAAACCAGACCAAGACATTACAAGAAAAGAAAACTATAGGTCGATATGCCTAACAAACATAGATGCAAAAATCTTTAACAAAATCTTAGCCAACTGAATTCAGCAATACATTAAAACATCATACACCACGATGAATTAATTTATTCCTGGTATGCAAGATTGGTTCAATATCCACAAATCAATTAACGTGATGTATCACATAAACAAAATGAAAAATAAAAATCATATGGTCATATCGATAGATGCAGGAAAAGCATTTGAGAAAATCCACCATCCATTTATGCTAAAAACTCTCAGCAAAGTGGGAATAGAGTGAATCTATCTCAACATAATAAAGGCCACAGAGGACAAACCCACAGCTAATATCATACTCAATGGGGAGAGCTAAAAGCATTCTTCTTAAGATTAGGTACAAGACAAGGATGCCCAGTTTCAACACTTTTATTCAACATAATACTGGAAATTCTAGCCACGGCAATCAGACAAGAAAAA
Organism: Hipposideros armiger; assembly: GCF_001890085.2. Classification (NCBI taxonomy): domain Eukaryota; kingdom Metazoa; phylum Chordata; class Mammalia; order Chiroptera; family Hipposideridae; genus Hipposideros; species Hipposideros armiger. The sequence goes on along the minus strand of NW_017731664.1, from coordinate 897,711 downwards.
AAATAAAAGGCACCCAAATTGAAAAGGAAGAAGTAAAATTGTCATTATTTGTATATGATATATACAGAGAACCCCAAAGACTCCACCAAAAAATTATTAGAACTCATAAATGAATTTAGTAAAGTAACAGGATACAAAATTAATATTAAAAAATCAGTTACATTTTTTATATACCAATAACAGACTATCAGAAAGAAAATTGAAGAAAACATTCTTATTTACAATTACATCCAAAAAATAAAATACTTAGGAATAAATATAACCAAGGAAGTAAAAGAACTGTACTCACAAAATTATAAGATATTGAAGAGAAAAATTAAAGAAGATACAAATAAATGGAAACATCCTCATGGATAGGAAGAATTAATATAGTTAATATGTCCATGCTACACAAAGCATCCTAGAGATTCAGTGTAATTCCAATAAAAATGTCAATGGCATTTTTCACAGACTTAGAAAGTAATCCTAGTATATTGGGTTGTCGGAAAAGTCATGATGTGTTTTTTCTATGTTTTTCATTGCAAAAATTTGTCATGACTTTTCTGACAACTATATATATATATATATATATATATATATATATATATATATATCCACAGAAGACCCCAAGAAACCACAACAATCCTGAGAAAGAAGAACAAAGTTGAAGGTATCACACTACCTGACATGAAATTATACTACAAGGGAATAATAATCAAGCCAGTGTGGTTTCATTGTGATAGATTAAATGACCATATATGGATGGATTTATTTCTGGGCTCTCTATTCTGTTCCTTGTAAATATTTTGTAGGGTGTCAGATGAACACATGTCTTTTTAGGGAGACTACTTCATGGATGGTGTAGAGGCTTGACCACTGCACTGTACACCTGAAGCTGAAGTTGAATAATATAGTATGTCAACTATAATTATATATATATATATACATATATATATATATATAGAGAGAGAGAGAGAGAGAGAGAGAGTCAGAGTCACGGGATGTGGAGTATAGTGTGGGGATTTGATTCAGTGGAATTGTAATGGATATGTATGATATCGGATGGGGGGGACAGTGGCTTGTAGAGGGGGTTGTCACTTTGTGAGGGGTGAAAAGTATAACTATTACATTGTTTTGTACACATGAAACTAATAAAAGAACAACAACATGGTATTGGCATAAAAAACATAGATCAATGTAATAAAATAGAGGGCCCAGAAATAAATTTATGCCTATATGGTCATTTAATCTATCACAAAGGAAGCAAGAGTTTACATTGGAGTAAAGACAGTGTATTCAATAAATGGTTCTGGGAAAACTGGACAGATACATGCAAAAAACTGAAAGTGGACCACCCTTTTACCCCATGTATAAGTATAAACACAAAATGGATTAAATATTTAAATGTAAAACCCCAAACCATAACACTCTTAAAAGAAAATATAAGAAGTAAACTCTCAGACATTACTATCAGTAACATTTTTATTGCTATATCTCCTCTGGCAAGGGAAACAAAAGAAACATAAACAAACCTGACTACATCAAACTAAAAAGTTTTTGCACAGCAAAGGAAACCACTAACAAAATGAAATGACACCCTACTGAATGAGAGAAGATATTTGCCAATGATACATTTGATAAGTGGTTAGTATCCAAAATTTATATTAAAAAAATCATACAATTCAACACCAAATAAATAAATAACCCAATTAAAAATAAGCAGAACCTCTAAATAGATATTTCTCCAAAGAGGACATATAGACAGCCAATAGACATGAAAAGGTGCTCAACATTACTGATCAGAGAAACGCAAATAAAAACCACAATGATATACCACCTCATTCCTGTCAGAATGGCCATCAACAATAAATCAACAAACATAACGTGTTGGCAAACATGTGGAGAAAAGGGAACCCTTCAACACTGTTGATGGTATTGCAAATTGGTGCACCCACTATGGAAAACAGTATGGAGGTTCCTCAAAAAATTCAAAATAGAATTACCTTATGACCTAGGAATTCCACTCATAGGTATTTATCCAAAGAAATTGAAACACTAATTTGAAAAAATATATGCACCCCCATGTTTACTGCAGCATTATTCACAATAGCCAAAATATAGAAACAACTGAAATGCCCACCAATAGATTATTGGATAAAGAAATTGTGGTACATTAATACAATGAACTATTACTCTTCCAATAAAAAAAAAATAAATACAATCTTACCATTTGCAACAACATGAATGGGCCTAGAGGTTATTATGCTAAGTCAGCAAAATGAAGACAAGCAGCCTACCAGATGCAGAGTTCAAAACAATGTCATAAAAATGCTCAATGATCAAAGGAAGAGCTTCAACAAAGACATAGGAAGCATAAAAATGGAGAGAGAAAACATGAAAAAAGAACCACTCAGAAATGGAGTGTACAATAAGTGAAATAAATAATACAGTAGAGGGAATCAACACTAGATTAGATGAAGCAGAGGATGGAATCAGCAAATTGCAAGTTAAGATAGCAGACAAAAACCCAATCAGAATAGCAAAAAAAAGAATCCCCAAAAAATGAGGATAGTTTAAGGGGCTTTTTGGACAATATCAAGTGTACCAACATTCACTTCATTGGGGTAGCAGAAGAAGAGAGAGAACAAGGATTGAAAACCTATTTGAAGTAAAAAATGATGGAAAACTTCCCTACCCTAGTGAAGGAAATAGACATACAAGCCGAGAAAACTCAGGGAATCCCAAACAAGATGAATCCAAAACAGCCCACACCAAGACATGTCATAAATAAAATGCCAAAGAAAGATCTTAAAGACAAAGAAAGATCTTAAAAGCAGCAAGAGAAAAGTAGTTACTTACCTATAAGGGAGCTCCCATAAGAATTTCAGCTGATTTCTCAACAGAAACTTTTCAGGCCAGAAGCGATTGGCATGAAATATTGAAAGCAGTGAAAAGTAAGGACTTGCATGCAAGATTACTGTACCCCGCAAAGCTGTCATTTAGAATCAAAGGACAGATAAAAGAGCTTCTCAGACAAGAAAAAGCAAAAGAAGTTCAATGCGAAATCAATATTACAAGAAATGTTGGAGGGACTTCTTTAAGAAGAAGAAAAAAAGATAAAAAATATGAATGATAAAATGGCAATAACTACATATCTATCAACAATTACTTTAAATGTAAATGGATTAAATGCTCTGATCAAAAGGCATAGGGTGATTGAGTGGATAAGAAAACAAGACCCTTGTATATGCTGCATACAAAACACACACTTCAGATTGAAAGACACACACAGACTGAAAGTAAACGGATGGAAAAAGATATTTCATGAAAATGGAAACAAACCTAAAAAAGCAGGAGTAGCAATAATTTTACCAGAGAAAATATACTTTAAACCAAAGCTATAACAAGAAACAAAGAACAACTGAGCAATTCCACTTCTGGGCATTTATTCAAAGTAACTCAAAATACTAATTCAGAAGGACATACACATCCATATGTTTATTGCAGCCAAGGTATAGATGCAACCTAAGTGTCCATCAATAGATGAATGGATAAAGAAGAAATCTTACATATATACAATGAAACATTACTCAGCCTTAAAAAAGAATGAAATCTTTCCATTTGCAACAACACGGATAGACGTAGAGAGTATTGTGCTGAGTGGAATAAGTCAGACAGAGAAAGACAAATGCCATATGACTCCACTTATATGTGGAATCTAAAGAACAAAATAAATGAGCAAACAAAACATAAACAAACTCATAGATACACAGAACATTTTGATGGTTGCCAGCTGGGAGGGGGGTTCATGAGGGTGGGTCAAATAGGGGAAGGGGTTAAGAAGTACAAATTGGCAGTTACAAAAGAGCCATGGAGATTCTATTGTAGCATATTTATCCTATAAATATGAGTATTTATAGCATAAGTGACGTAGCCCATAATATTGTAATAACTATGTCTGGTGTTAGATGGGTACTAGTTTTATCTGGTAATCACTTAAGTTATATAACTATGTAATCATTATGTTGTACATCTGAGACTAATATATTAGTTTGTTGGAAAAGCATGACGTATTTTTACTATGTTTTTCATTGCAAAAATGCGTCATAATTTTTCTGACAACCCAATAATAGTGTATGTCAACTGTAATTGAAAAATGAAAAAAAAAATGGACACACCAGAAAATAAATGCTTTCCTAAAAAAAAAATTAACTCAATAATTTTTGAGTTCGTATGCTCTCACCTAAACTTCAAAATGTATGGAAACCCTATGATCCTCTCATAGCTACAGAAGAGTCTGACCACCAATGGTAATCTATTTTCAAAAGTGAATCATTCATGTTCATGAAGATGGAACCATCTTAGAGATTTTCTCTCCTTGTGTACCTGTCCTGTTCAGGTTGTTTGTGTTGTCCCTCCCAGGACTCCTACCCCTCCGAGTTCACCATGTTCCTTCTTGGCATGTCTCTTATGTCTAGAATGTTTCTTCTTAGAAAGCCCTTCAGTCAGTGGATGGGACAGCATCCACTTTCATACTGAGCTTAACAAATTAATAGTGATGATTCCTAATTCGCCATCTGGGATATCCTGTCAAGATCAATAATGCCCCAATCTACTGTGGGGTTGGAGGGTTTTCCATGTGTATATGACTCTGGTTCCACATTAAAAATAAGGAATTCCCAGTGAATTATTTTAGAGCAATTATTTCTTCACAGGTGGTTAAAGCCACTCTTCATTCAGCTTTGTCCTAACTTCTTTAAGGGCTGCCAGGACTGCCTTGAAACACACCACTGGATATGCCCATTACTCTCATTAGAAGTCTTCATGAGTGTAGACCCCAACATTTATAGAAATTAACCTGATCTGTTGACTGATAGTATAAACAGAGGAAAAAGAAACATGAGAAACAGGAGCGATGTCAGGCAAAGGAATCATACTTGAATATTACCTACAATACAACTGTAAGAATCAAGTCCAGGTCTCCAAAGCCCTGGTAAAGTGGATATTTGACACAGTTCTTCAGTTGATTCAATCAAATTGCTGGAATGACTACATCCACTTTTCCCTTGACTTTAGCTATTAAAACCAGGTCTACATCCTCTACTCCCACCAAGTAGTCCAGTCCTTTTTGGATAGGGCCAGGAATCCAAAGTGGTGTTTATGGAAAGAAGAAGGACCATAAACTAACTGCTTTTTATTCCCAGGTTGACCAGGCAGTAAACATTGGTAGGTGATTGAGCTTCCCATCTCCATCCTTCTTGTTCTCTTTCATTTATGAATGTGGTAGCACAAGACTTTATTTTATTTGAGTACTTTGGTTTTTACCATTCCATTTTATGACTTTGTAAATTTCACTGCCTCCCAATGAAGCAGATCTCTGTCTCCTTAAGCCTCACTTTAAACCAAGAGAGAAAAAGGTTTTAATTAAAATGTAAACTGCTTTCCTAAAAGGATGAAAGTAAAAAGAGAGCTAGCATAATTATAAGAGAATCTAAGGCAGTTCAGAAGTATGAGCTGAAGGAATCTGTAGATTTAAAAAAAAATCTCCAGGACCCTGGCTTCTGATGATTTAGAAATAAAATGATTCCCTTTCCATCTGCAGACATAGATTTTCTCTTTCGACTAGGCTTCGTTTGTTTGTTGGTTTGTTTAATTCAGACCCTTTCATTTGTTAAATACCTAGCCCATTGTGGGAGTCCCTTACGTGGGGGTTTCCCCATGTGTAAGCTACTGTTGAGGAGGAGGAAGAAGTGGAAGGGAAAGATGGGAAGAAGAAGGAGAGGGAATAATGGCTAAAACTTACATGACACTCACTGTGTGCCAGGCACTGTTCTAAGCTCTTTGCATATACTAATTAATGTTATCCTTATAATCCGATGGGGTTGGTATTATTGTCTCCCTTTTAGCAATAAGGAAACTGAGGCAAAGTGAGGTTAGTTTGCTTGTCCAAAGTCACACAGGTAAGAAGGGGCAGAGTCAGGATTTGAACCCAAGGCAGTCTGTTTCTGAGCTGTTGCCTTAGCCATTATACTATATTGCCTCTCGACTTGGGGATGTGAAGCAACTTTGGGGAATCTGTTAACTCAGAGTCTATTGGGAGGAAGACTTTGTGATGACTCTGCTCCCAAGGGCTAGATATGGTACACTTCCAGCATGTTTCACTGGAACCACTCTGGGGTGCAAAGACCCCATTTCTAACTATAAACTTGGATCTATTTAGTTATATCTCCATTGACAGAGCAGATTGTGGATGGATCGTCGGCACCATATAGTTAATAGTTTCTTTATTCTCTCCCCTGATCCCTCCCTGCAAACACATGTACTCCCACAATGCATTTTTTTAGAAAGTATGAATTTCTGATTTTTCTGGATAAATGCTTTTGTGCTCTTCTTCAGATTTGGCTTGCTACTGCTGGCAGAACGTTCCTCCTTGTCTGTGTCTTAGTATTTCTCAAGCAGATATTTTGTTAAAAATGCTAAGATAGCCCAAACAAACAAACAAAAAATGACTGTCCACTTTACAAGACACTGGAAGACTTCTTGAAGTACTATACCTTATTATTGAAAGCTCAATTGTCTACCAATGGATAATCTTTATACCAGTGTTCTTTAAGGCTTCCCTCAGATTTCACCACACTTGCTCCCTCTCAACAAAATTTGTAGAATTAGACGTTTGGCAGAGTCCTCCCCCCATATCCTCTTTCATCTCCATCTTGGGTACTGAGTACTGGCTAAAAAATGGCCCATCGCAGAACCTGGCATGTAGTAGGTGGAGCTTTCATGATCGTTTCCTCCTCCATGCCCTCTCCTGATTTCCCTCAAAAGCCCTTTAACCATTTGCCCCAATTCTGCGGGTTTCAACTTCTTTCTCTAAAAATACAGAGATCACTTTCCCTTGTCACAGAGATCATTTCACCTTGTCTCGGGGATTCATTTAATTTCTCTTTGCCTTATGATTAAAGTGACCATATAATTTATCATCCAAACAGACACTTTTGAAAGTGGGAGCGGCAATCCTAATAATTATGCCTGCCAGAAAAACAAGCATAAAACTGATTTGTCCCAGATAATTTGGAACCTATGGGCACCCTGTTTATGATGTGTGTGGTTTAGAAATGGCCACATGCTGGCGTAGTTTTTCTGTCTGAGGCTTATCTTCATGAATATCTTATAATCTCATTGTCCTTTTGAGAGGACCAGGTTTACTTCTGTGACCTGCTCAAGCCACCCAAAGATTAATGGAAGCAATGGAAGTTATAAACAGCCTAGCTCTCAACCATTTTCAAATACTTGTTCTCCCATTACTAGAAAGCCAAGCCATTCCAGCTTCATAGCGTACCACTCAGAGTATAATTGAGGTTTGAATAAACAACATATGTGGCTTTTAAGGTTAAATGAATATTGTTTGACATACAGTACACTAGACGTGTTTTTCATTTTGGTTTTAAAAATTGGTTAAAATTACATCTTGTTGCTTCTTGGAATTAACTAGAGTCCATCTGTCTCCATTAGAATCATTGTTTTTGTTTTGTTTTGTTTTTTAAAGCCTTGGCTGAAAAAGAGTCTCTCTCTCACTCAAGATAATTTGTCCAGTGAATCAGTGGGGAGAAAAAAAATCAAAGAAACAGGATTTTTAGGCCATCAATGCCTACTCTTTTCCTTTTATGTATTTTATCTCTTAGATATATCTAAGTTTTATATCTAAGGTATAACGTCTAAGATTGTAAACAGATGAATCTATTTTCAGCTGTCCAGACAGATCCTGCCGAGGTCTAGAGAACCACTTATAGATGTACAAAATGTGAACATCTAAGAAGATAATTCCAGTTTAACTATGGTTCAAATTAAATAGAACAACTAAAATGAAACTTTTTGCAGCTACTTATAGAATATTTCAACTTAGAGAATGCCATTTTGATGACTTTTAAAGCTCAAAGGCAACGAAAATACTAGTAGTTCCTACTTGAGAATATATATACAGAAGTAATGGTTCCAGTAGTTTTTAACAAAGCAAAATAGTTCAAATTTAGGTACACATGCCTGTCTGCAAATGCTTAGGTGACTGTGACACATTCATCTGAACTTGTGTTACAGGGTATTAATAGTCTGCTCTCATGCTTGATACCTACTTGCCTCATTGCTTTGCCATCTTACCTCTCTGCTCATTAAAAGGGATTATATGTTTCTATATTGCTTTGAGAGTCCGACTGGGCTATAAGTATTTAAAGACCATTTAAAAGCCGTATTAAGACTCTAGGGTCTAAATGGAATAAATTGAACTTCTCAGAAGGCCATGCTGAGTAAACATTTCATATCAATACCAGTCATTAAATCTACATTTTAAAAAGGCATTTGATGAGGAGAGCTATTTTTTTTCTTTTGTAATTTGTTCTCTGTTGGCTGTTTAGATTAAGCTTGAAACCATATCCTATAGCTTTTACATATTGTTTTACCATTTGCCAGTGAATCTTTTCAAGTCTTCTCTCTGATCCTATATTTTCATTTGGCTCAGGACATAGCTTAGATGCACCATTGCCAACTAAAACAAGTAAATCCAAGTTCATCCCCATTCAGTCACTGTCAAGGGCAGTGCCATCCCCCAGCTCTCCAGATTTGAGACCCTAGAGCAGCGGTTCTCAACCTTGCTAAGGCCGCAACCCCTTAATACAGTTCCTCATGTTGTGGTGACCCCCAACCATAAAATTATTTTTGTTGCTGCTCTACAACTGTAATTTTGCTACTGTTATGAATTGTAATGTAAATATCTTTTTGTTTTCCGATGGTCTTAGGCGACCCCTGTGAAAGGGTTGTTCGACCCCCAAAGGGGTAATGACCCACAGGTTGAGAACCGCTGCCTAGAGTCATTTTATACTGTTTTATCCTTTGCCTTCCTCCTCCATAAGCAAATCTTCCACTGGGATCTTTTCGGTTCCTTTTTATGTATAGTAATCTGATTCACCCCTTCTTTTCCATTATTTTATAGATTCTCATGTTTTATCGCTTATTACTACAATACCCCCCTGTTTGGACTCCCAGATTCCAGTAGCTCCTTAAGTAGCCAATACTCCATTGCCAGTATAAGCTTCCACAAATACTATTTTTACCATAGGAGCCTCTACAAAAAATCGGTAATAGGAACAAATGTGAATTATTCAGCCTCATTTTCAAGTTCATGCAGCAATTATTTACCACCGATATTTACCTCAACAATCTTTCCTTCTCCCTCCCTCCCTCATGTGTCACCCTCCCTCTCCTTTTCTCTCTTTTCACCAGCCTTATTTAACTGGTTTTACAGCTGAAGTTTCTATTCAAGCAATACTGCTTGTTGTCACTAGTGCATGACTTGCTATTTCCAGAGCGCTGGTCGTTTGCAAATGCCTTTTCCTTTGATGGAGATACCCCTGCCCACATCACTATCTGTTTATTCCCTGTGGTATCTAGTTCTAAAAACATGACTTAAAAATTATTTTGGGAACCTTTCCACAATTATATCTGATTGCTCACTTTATCTATTCAATGTCCCCTAAGCATGTGTATTCCACTTATATTTCCAGTTGTTACTCTGTGTGTATGTTTTCATGTTGTTTACTATATTGATTTCCTATCACCTCTAAACAGGTTGTAAATGTCTTGAGGGCAAAGCCCAGTCTGATTTCTCTCTTCCTCCTGCCTTAATATCATGCTCTCCACCCAGGAAGCATTCAATGTATGTTAACTGACCTTTGGGCATTATTTTCTAGACATAAACAAAGGTGAAATCATCATCACTGTTACAAGGTCAGTCAGGGTTTCCACATAGTCTGCATGTAGTCTTAGTCTACGATCTTTACTCAGATGTGGAATAACCAGGAAGAGGCAAGTATACTATTGGCCAAACACTTAATTCTGTAGTTTGTGACTGCAGCTCAATTCATTACATATAGTGAGCACCTGATGTATACCCAAGAAAATGCTAAGTGCTCCCGCCCAGTTATTTTCAAACTCATGGATGCATCAGAACTGTTGGGAGGGCTTGTCAAAATCCAGATCACTGACCACACTCAGAGTTTCTGACTTTGTAGGTCTGGTGTGGGTTCCAAAATTTTGCATTTCTGACAAGTTCCCAGGTAATGCTGCTTGTGCTGCTGGTACAGAGACCACACCTGGAGAACCACTGATCTAGATAATATAGAGGGGGAATTAATACATGGTCTCTGATTTCAAACTCTTCAGGGAGGTTAGACAGGCTCAGGTAACATTTAGCAGCAGAAAATATTATACAGTGTTTTAGTATTCATTCATTCAAGAAATATTGAATGAGTACTAACGATGTGTGCCCAAAGCTGTTCTAGGTTCTGGGGTTACATCAGTGAACGTGATAGATAAAAATCCTTGTTCTTGTTTTAAGCCTTATCTCATAGGGCAATTCTAGTGGGAGAAATCAGACAATAAACAAAATCAATAAAATATATAAAATGTAAGATAGCATTAAGTACTAAAAAGAAAAAGAGGAGGGATAAGAAATATCAGAGAGAGGTTGAAATTTAGATAGATGGTCAAATAAAACCTCCCAATTCCATCATTTGACAAGTACTTATTGAGTGAATACTATATGTCAGGCATTGTTATAAATGATGATGATACAACCATAAATAACACAATAACTCTGCCCTTATAGAATAGATGCACTTATTTGGGAGCCAAGAAATCTGGGGTTTTGGTGTGAACTCTCACAAACTCATTATGTGATGAATGGCTGCTACTCTGCCTCTCTGAGCCTTGGTTTCCCCATCTGTTAAATGGAGCAGTTGGACAAAGTTATGCTTGTACTCCTATACATCTCTAAGGCTACAGGGTGCTAAGTCCTTCAGACAATCAGAAATATGTTAAGAGTGCTTGAGGAAGACTTTGTAGAGGAGGAAAAATCTTAATGGTTTTCATAGGCATAACGAAGCTATGGGGTGTGGAAGGTAGGAAGGAAATTTCAGAAGATTAACATGAACAAAAGCATGGAAGGAAGAATTAGAGCCGTGTGTTCAATGAAGAACAAGGAGGTCAAAGGGGTCGCATTGTAGTGTAGCTGAGATAGTTGGGTGGGACGTAAGTGCTCAATATAGATGAGGTTGGGTCTAATTATAGAGAGTGTTGGTTGGTAACCCACTGAGGGCTTTGATCAGGGAATGTGACAATTATACAGTCAAAGTGGTGTTTTAGTAAAATTAACATAGCAACCAGAGTTAAATCTTCAAAATTCATAATTTTTTCCATAAGATGATCTCTAAATAATGAACGGTTAAAGCCAAACTTTGTGATATGTCACTGTCTGATTATAATATTGCTATCAAACTAATTTTGAGGTATTTTTCAAGTCCTAAAAGCCAATGATATTACACAGTTTTTTCTAACAGTACTACCACACACTTGAAGAAGTAACATATTACCATTTAGACTTAGGTTTTGAAAGCTTGGACAATGAATTAGAATTGAAAATTTTTTGTGCATATATATATATATATATATATGTATTTCTTGCTATCCTCTGAAATATATGGTTGAATCGATATTAGATTTATCCATGGCCAGATATACAGATAAACAGATCTATCTGTTTATCTCTATCTCTACACATGTACACACACACACACACACATTCACACACACATAAATAGTACTCATTTAGAGTGGTACAAACATCTCTAAGACCAAGATTCTTCCATCTGCTTGCTTTGTCATAGATAATATTCTTGGAAATGATCTTCTAGTTTTTTATCTTTAGTCAGCTGAGGATTATTCATGTCTGTTGTATGTTTGCTGCTCTTCAGGCTGAAAGTAGAATCTTCCTCCTAAAGGAAGTTTCTCTGGAAGACAGCAATGACAGGGGCTGGCACTTCAAAGAGTAACATATAGACCTTGAGAAAGCTGTCTCAAGCGAGAGAGAGAGAGAGAAAGAGAGAGAGAGAGAGAGAGAGAGAGAGAGAGAGAGAGAGAATAATATCTTGGATATTGGTTATGTAAGCACTCCAACCTTAGCAAGTTTTACCTTAACTTTCAGACCATATCATAACTTATCAGAGATATAATGGTGAATTTAACAAATCATGACAAACCAAATTATCAAAGCTCTCATTTTTTAAGGGTAGTTTAAACACAAGTTAAATATGCCCTGAAAATACTTCACTCTCACTGGAATAAGATAAGCAAAAGTGACATTGATGGTTATATTAAAATGGAAAGTGATTATTTTTCCTTTTATTTTCCAAATTATGGGTAATATTGCTTGATGGTCTGTTTTAGAAAGTAGTAAATTTCTTCAGAGTTGTTTTGAAAAATGAGGCTCACCCAGACAGATATCCTTGAGTGTTGCTTTTTTGAAGAATAGCTAAATGTCTGGAGAACTTTGGGATCATAAAACCAAAAATGTTAGTGGGTCACAAGGGTGATATTTTTCCCTTCTATGTATGTATTATTCTTTCTTTATTTCTTTTTAATAAGCAGGAGATGGAGAATTGTCATGGGAACATTCTGATGGTGATATCTTCCGGCAACCTGCCAACAGAGAAGCGGTAAGTGTATTTAGCTGAAATAATTCAATACTCACAGCATCAGGCCAAACTTTCCTCTCTCCATGGCTACTATCCCAGCAACTCCATGAAAGGGCCCATTTCTAACACCATTTCTCTTTCCTTTCCTCAGAAATTTAAGTGTCATCATCACCAACCTGCAACCACTTGAGTGTACTGTGTAATTGGTAACCAGGGCCAAGACATGAATACAAAGAAACCGTAGCCCCAGTTCTTGGGAACTCTTCATCTAGATATCAGAAGTTGTTTCCCTTTCAGGATTACTTGCCAAATCTTTGTCTTCTGTAAGAAAGACAGGGCAGTACCTCTATTCTCAACAGTGACGATCCTCTGTAGTATTTTATAGTAGGTCAGTCCATACTTTTGGCAGAAATACTTTGGACATGTCCACCCAAACCTTCCCCTAAGCCTTAAGCTCTCACTCATACCACTGGAAGAGAGGAAAGATGGCAGGACATATTCTCCTTCCTCATCCTGAAACATCTTTTCACTTCCATTCTCAGTGCTAATCTTAGAATAAGCCTTACAAGTAGGCATCTCTCTACATACAGTAAGAGTATCTCTTGTCCCTTTGTATTTTGACATAATTAACAAAATAGAATCCCTCTTTAAAAATATATATGTTTCACTACAGCAACACTTGAAACTTCTTTAAATCTGAAAAGGATCTGTTTCAGTTCAAATAATTTATCATATTAAATAGCTTATAAAAGTGTACAAAAAAGGTACAAAGGCATTCATTACACATAAATGAACATGCATCCACCCTAGTACAAAAAAATTGCACAGGGGCATTCAATACAGCATGCTTTTCATAAGAAAATAACAAATAGAGACAACTTAAGTATGTTATCAATAGGGGCTTAGTTAAACACACTCCATCTATGGGATACTGTGCAGGTGTTAAAAAGAATATAATACATGGAAATGTAGTAAAGTGGAGGGATCTCCAAGATATATTATGTAAACAAAATGAGGTTCAGGTACAATTCATACTGCAATATCCTTATGTAAAAATTATCTGTATGCATGAATGTAATTGCATATGAAAAGATCTTGAAGGTCACATACCAACATGTTAAGAGTGGTAGTCTCAGAGGGGTCGAAGTGAGTAGGAAGAAAGGTCGACTTTGACTTTTTACTTTGTATCTTTTATATTATTTTATGTTTTGCATGAGCATGAATTAGATTTGTCATAAATATCATTTAAATTATTTTCTAAAACCTTAGGAATTCGTTCTCAACATGCATTGGATAAGGCAAGAGTCTAGGGAATTAGAGGGCAGACCTATAGTGAGGATGTGAGGAAAGTGTTGACAAGGGACACAATAAAATTACCAATACAAACATCACAGTGCTGCTTAGGCCTTGCTTCCCAGTCATCACATGTGCCCCTTCTGACTTGCATGCCCCCAGCTTGCCAACACCCTCAGTCTCCATTTTCTGTGTTGTGAATTTCCTTTTTCTCTCAGCCCCAATTTTTTTATTGTGGTATGCAGTTGAGAGTGGTTAAATTAGTGGTTGTCAACCAGATGCCATTCTAAAACAAATTTGGGTCTCAGTCATCTTATGCTGCATGTTTTTCTTTGGCTGGGTGCCTCAGCTCCTAACACTAAGCACTGTGACCACCTCAACACTCCTGCTGGTAAGACCATTCATTAACCTTTCTTCTTTACGTGGTCTTATGCTGCTCCCAAATCCATTCCATGTCTTTCAGCCTCATTGTCCTTCCTGAAATGCTGGTGATAGGCTTAGACTTAATCCAGTACTTCCTGTAGCAAAAAGGTAAGGTACAGAATGCAGGGCTTGAACTAGTTATTGATTTTCAAAGGAGTCCAAGACCTATCTAGAAACAAACATTTGTGCCTGGTAGACCAAAATGTCCAGATGGTTCCACTTTATTATAAATAAATATTTTCCTTTGTTCTAAAATGGATAGATATTTGTGATATGCCTTGAATAATAAATAACATCTGTAGTAATGGAAAATATGTACCTGGCACATAGTAGGCACCCAATAAATGTGTTGAAGAATGGGTGTGGGGGATTGAATGAAATGTGTGTTAGGGGCAGGGGGAGCTTTTCATTAATGTTAATGCATAAGAATTTGTCCCAAATAAAAAAGAAATTCTTCAAACTTGTTGTCTTTTCGCAACTAGCCAAAAACTACAAGGTAGGAGAATCCCTTCTGAATGTCATTTGCAGCCTAACTTTCTGCAAGGGAGAAAAAAAGGCAAACTTAACAACACATTCTCAATTCAGTAGATTGTCTTTGTAGTAGACTATTCACATTTAGAGGGAGCCCTCAAAACTCAGTTCAACAGAAACACAGCTGGTTGGTTTATTTTGCCAAGTGGGTTGAAAACCATCAGTTTACCAAGTTTTATGAAGTACACAGTAGTTCAACTATGACTCCTTTGTAAAATCCTGTAATAGATTCTGTTTTATTTCTGGATCATAAGTTCACATGAATTGGTCCTAGTACCATCAGGGGGAATGTGTGTGTTGTGTGTGTGTGTAAAAGTGGGTATAGGATGGAAAGCCAAAACATGAAAGCAAGCATAATTTTGCTTTGGACAACAGCCAAACTCTGATTTGCCCCCAGTAGATTACTCAGAGTTTTACCATTAGAAAAGCGAGAGTTTGGGATAGAAACAATATGAAAAATTAAAAAAATCCATGTCTCATTCACATTGGCAGAACAATGGTTTGGGAAGGAAATTGGCCTAAGTGTCTCCCAGAAAGGGATAGTTCTGGTTACAAGTGATGAAAATATACTATGCTCATGGCTGTGTGGATTAGAACACATCTGAATACTTTTTTAATTAAACTTTGTATTTTGTGATAACTAGGTTCACTTACAATTGTAAGAGATAATACAGAGATTACATGTGCCCTTTACCCAGTTTCCCCCAATGATAACACCTTGTGAAGTTCTGGTACAAGTTCAGAACCATGAAGGCATTTTGAAGGCCCTCTCTGAACTTTCAGAACTTTCCTGTCTCTGCTACTAAAACCCTTATATCCTAGACCTTAGAACAAGTGAGGAAGAAATTCCTGGGGAACTGCTATTGTATAATGGTGGGGATTTTGCAACACTAGAAAGGAACTGTGTAAGAGTCACTTGAAAAGTGTCAAATATTTATCAGTCCTTCAAGTCAGTAAATTAAATAATACCAAAATATCGAGCAGAATAAAACACGGCATAGATATATGGTCATTTCTACCTAACTAGTTTTTGTTTTTGTTTTTAATTGAGGTAACATTGGTAAAAAAACATTATATAAATTTCAGGTATACAATATTATAATTAGATATCTGTATAGATTATAGCGTGTTCACTACCAAAAGTGTAGTTTCCACCCATCATCATGTATTTGACCCCCTTTACCCATTCACTCTCATGCCATTTCCCTTCTCCTCTGGTAACCACCATTCTGTTGTCTGTCTATGAGTTTGTTTTGTTTTATTTGTTTGTTACTGTTTCACATATGAGTGAAGTCATTTGGTTTTTTGTCCATTTTGAGCTGCTCTCTCAAGCAGCCTACTCATAGCTGGTTTTTCAGATAAATTCCAATTTCACTTACAACTCTAAGGTGTTAATGCCTTTTTCTCCTTTGCTTTAAGTTACAAGGTCAGAATGGCCCCTGGTAAGCCTCTTTTATTTGTTTAGGTGGATGATTCTAAAAGAGCCATTACTCTTTTTTTTTGTTAGTTTCAGGTGTACAAAGTAACATAACAGTTAGACATTTACACCCCTCACAAAGTGATAATCATCCCATAATCTACTACCCCTCTGACATCGTATGTAGCTGTTACAATACCATTAATTATATACCTTATGCTGTACTTTAACTCCTGTGACTATATACAGAGGGTGCCAAAAATGTATACACATTTTAAGAAAGGAAAAACCTATTAAAATTGTAATAATATATACCGATAACAAAAGATGAATACAAGTCACGTTTGACTTCTGCAATTACAAGAGGTGCTTAAAGTTGTTTCCATCAGCATCCAGACACTTCCAATTATGGTGAACTACTGCTTGAGCATAACATAACATCTGTTTATTATAGTTGAAATTCAATATTATTCCTCTTCAGCTTCAGGTGTGTAGCACAGTGGTCAGGCATCTACACAGTCCATAAAGTGATCCCCTGATAAGTCCAGTGCCCATCTGGCACCCTACATAATCTTTACAACATTATTGATTATATTCCCCATACTGTATTTCATATCACTGTGACTATATTGTGACTACTAACTTGTACTTTCTAATCCCTTCACCTTCTCCCCATCCCCACTCCCTCCCATCTAGCAACCATCAGTTTCTTCTGTATTTCTGAGTCTGTTTCTGTTTTGTTTGCTCATTTATTCTGTTCTTTACATTCCACATATAAGTGAGATCATATGGTATTTGTCTTTCTCAGTCTGACTTATTTCACTTAGCATAATGTTCTCTAGGTCCACCCATGTTTTTGCAAATGGTAAGATTTCATTCTTTTTTATGGCTGGGTAATACTCCATTCTATAAATATACCAGTTTCTTTAGCCAATAATCTATCGATGGGCATTTTGGTTGTTTCTATATCTTGGCTATTGTGAATAGTGCTGCAGTGAACATAGGGGTGCATATATTATTTTGAATTAGTGTTTTGGATTTCTCTGGATAGATACCTTGGAGTGGAATTGCTGGGTCATAAAGTTGTTAGTGGGATTGCAGATTGGTGCAGCCACTTTGCAAAACAGTATGGAGGTTCCTCAAAAAAAAGCCATTACTCTTAAATCAAAATCACATATCAACTTTAAGCTGAATAATATTGAATGTCAACTATAACTAAATATATATGTATACATATATATGTATATGAGGTTTGACAATTAAGTTTGAGAATTTGTTGCAACGATGTTGCTAACATTTTTTAGATATCTGAGGGATTATTCATTATGACAGACAATCTGAACTTTTCACCAACAATTGATGATGGCTCTTGCATCATGACAATGCACCAGCTCACATGTCACTGTCTGTGACGGAGGTTTGAGCCAGTAAACAAATAACTGTATTGGAACACCCTCCCTACTCACCTGATCTGGCCCCCGATGACTTCTTTCTTTACCCAAAGATAAAGGAAACGTTGAAAGGAAGACATTTTGATGACATTCATGGCATCAAGAGTAATACAATGACAGCTCTGATGGCCATTCCAGAAAAATAGTTCCAAAGTTGCTTTGAAGGATGGACTAGACACGGGCATCAGTGCATAGCTTCCCAAGATGAGTACTTCAAAGGTGACCATAGTGACATTCAGCAATGAGGTATGCAGCACTTTTTCTAGGATGAGTTCTTGAACATAATTGCCAGACCTTGTAGTCATAGGATATAGATTATATCATAGGGAATAGTATCAATGGAATTGTAACAGCTGTATATGCTATCAGAGGGGTAGTAGATTGGGGAGGGGGTTATCACTTTGTGAGGGGTTTAAATTTCTAGCTATTACATTGTTTTATACACCTGAAACTAATAAAAACATAAATCACATATCACCACCTGCACTCCCAGGCTGAAACAGAAGATCCTTTATGTCAGCAATTCTCAACCTCGGCTTCAAATTAGAGTCCAGTGAGGGGTATATGAAAATCCTGATGCCAAGCCTCCCCCCAGACACATTCCATCAGACTCCATGGGGGTGGAACCCAGGCATCGGTATTTTTACAGCTCCTCAGGTGATTCCATGTGCAGCCATGGTGGAGTCCCGTGGCATATGTGGTTGTGAACACTGTAGCATGGTTCTATAAGAACTTTTCTTTGGAGCCACTTTTAGCCAAATATTTGTGGACCACTGAGCTTGACCAGACATTATCTCTCCCACTTTCTCCTCCTCTTCTTCCTCTTGATTCTCCTGTTAAAAATCCCCACACTCTCTCTCTCTCCTGTCAGCTCCAAAAACTTAACCTTCATTGTCACTCTTCATTGTCACCTCTTCTCCCTGGCCTCAGTTTCTCTGTCTGTAAAACAAAAGACTTACATATGATGAGGTTCTGGGGGGATGACTGGTCTCTGATCAAAATCCCTGAGTTTTTTGTTTTATCTTGAAACATTTTTCTACCCTTATCCTATGTTCAAGGTCTGAGTCTCTGGTACCAAAGAACAGATTTTCATTTTGTACTCACCCTCATAAATCAGGGCACTTCTTGTGCTTGTAGTTTTTCCTGGGTCAGTCGCCTTCCATCTCAAATTCTAGCCCTGTTGAACTCCCTCCTTTTAGCATCAGTAGGACATACACCAGCCAAACTGTCCTTTCTGTGTTTCTTTGGCAAAACTTTGCCAAACTCCCAAAAGGACAGAACAATCTGTAATTGCCTTTGTGGAATGTTAGAGATTATGGCTGAAAAAGAGATATGAGCCATTGTGGGAATGGAAACTATTTGCACTGAGAATCCCATCTGTGTGCATGATAATACATGAATGCAAATTCTTATTTATGTGTGTTTTTATAGCAATGCACCAGCATGGGCTCTTCTTAGAGGGAATAATGTTCTCTCTCTACTAGTCCAGCTCCTGTTTGCTCTCTCCTCCCACCAAAGACCACCTCCCCCCAAGAGAGAAATAATAATTCCCAAAGCTAAATTTGCAACATGTGTGTATATGGAACATAACTGTATTAAATGTTTTATGGGATGGTGGGGTAAGGGGACCCCATAACTACCTTCTCAAAGTTCCCTGCTATTTCTATCACTGAATATAAGGATCTTCCTTTTCCATTGCCTGCAAAAGATTTTTTATTGGGTCCCCCCTCCTTTACCCCTAACAATTGCCTCTAAAACACAGTGTTATTTGGCTTGAAGCCTTAGATTCTACTCTTCATTCATTCCATCCTAATCTTATCTTCACTATACCTCAGCTCCTGGAACAGGGGTGGGTAGCAGAATAGTGGGCTCATCATATGTCTTAACCCCTTGCTGAAAGAGCAGTGATTATATTATTTGTATGATAGGATACTAAGCTTTCATTAGGGACCACAACTTTCATTCATTCTTTCAAGTTTTTGATGAGCACCTTTCTATATGCTAAATGCTGTTTTAGGCACTGGAGATACAGCAGTAAACAAAACAAAGTCCTCACCTCTGTGGAGCTGACATTCTAATACTGTCATGCACTGTCAGTTCTTCTATGAAATGTCTGTGGTGTCTGTGCCCTGATTTATGATCTCATGCCATTGCCTGTGTTTAGAATCTCAGTACATGTATCTGAACTGTACCTGACTCCTGTCTCTCCCTCCTATCCAGTTCACCCTATGCATTATTAGGGTTCAAACACTGTTTTGATTATTGCCAACCTTTAAAAACACACCTCAAAGGCTTCTACATCTTTACCTCTGTTACCTACTAAATAAAGTCTCACACCTTAGACTGTCATTTAGTATCCTCCACTATCTGCCTCCAACCTACTTTTGGAATGTTATCCTTCAGTTGTTCCCTTTTATGGACTCTATGTTCTCTGCTGTAGCTTCTCAACTAATAAACCTATGCCTGGAATATTCCTCACCAACTCTGCCCATAAAAAGTCTATCCACCCTTCATGGTCCAGATCACAATCCCCCCCTCCACCGCTCCCAGCGAGAAGTTCTCTTTCTTATCTGAATGTGCACAGCATTTTATACTTCTCCTGTGGCCTCTGTCACGTCCTTCCTTGTGTTGCCAGATACTATCTTAACTCTTAAACCTGATTGTGAGGATCTTGGGAGCAAGAAGGACACTTAACCTTTGGCTGTTCACTCACTTGGAAGTTTGTAGGTGAATCTAGTCCAATCTTCTACAAGAAGAGAGAAAAATCTCAGCATGTTGCCTGTGCTGCTTTATTTTACATGCCTATGAGATCTGACAATTAAGTTCGCAAACTTGTTGCAATGGTGTTGCTAACCTTTTTTGATATCAGAGGGATTATTCATTATGAATTTGTACAAACTGGAAAAACAGTTAACCAAGTTTACTATTTGGATGTACTGAAAAGGTGGCATGAAAAAGTTTGACGACCTGAACTTTTCACCAACAATTCATGACTCTTGCAATACGACAATTCACCAACTCACACAGCACTGTCTGTTAGGGAGTTGTTAGCCAGTAAACAAATAACTATATTGGAACACCCTCCCTACTCACCTGACCTGGCCCAGTGACATCTTTCTTTACTTGGAGTTAAAGGAGATATTGAAAGGAAGACATTTTGATGACATTCAGGACATCAAGAGTAATATGAGAGTGCTGATGGCCATTCCAGAAAAAGAGTTCCAAAATGGGGTGGACTAAGCATTGGCATTGGTGCATAGCTTCCCAAAGGGAGTACTTTGAAGGTGACCATAGTAATATTCAGCAATTATGTATGTAGAATTTTTTCTAGGATGTGTCCGTGAACTTAATTGTCTGACCTCGTATTTTGCTATTTGTGTGGGTGGACGTCCAGTTGAGATCAGAGTTCAACACTAAAAATCATCAGATAGACTTCTAATTTATGTAAGGCCATTTTTTCCTTCTCACTGATGGATTTAGGGGACTGAATTTGTCCTTGTCATTTTACAGAGACATTCTTACCACCGCTCTCACTATGATCCTCCACCAAGCCGACAGTCTGGAAGTCTGCCCCACTTTCCTGGGGCCAGAAGTCACCGAGGAGCACTTCTAGATTCCCAGCAAGCCTCAGGCACCATTGTGCAGATTGTGATCAATAACAAGCACAAGCATGGACAAGGTAAGGGATGTGTGCCTTTTGTGCTGCATCCACATCAGGGTTTCAGCAGCCCTGGTCTTTGGAGAGCTGGATCTGGAAAAGGACCCTTTCTCTCATGCATGTCATACATTCACATGTGGATCACTCACCATCAAGTCTACAATGCATGGATAGGTGACTCCAGGGACTTTTAGGATTTCCCTGAATACAGCCCAAAGAGCATAGTTTATATTTCAGGTGTATCTGTCCTTATTTAGGACAGATGATAAGAAAGCAGTGACCCTAATGCAGCCTCCAGCATTTTCTCAGTTGTCCCTGGAGGTCGAAGGTCGTTTGGGAAAGTTCATTGGGTCTTGAACAGAATGAGAAGTGTTCATTTTCCAATTAGGGTACCCAATGTTCAAAGGTACCCATTGCCAAACACTTTTGAAGCTCTTATTCATACCTTGGAAATATTATTCTCACACCTCAGTGCACCCCAGATTATACTGGGGCTCTTGTTAAAGATGCATATTCTGGGCCCAACACTCAGAGATTCTACTTCATGTGAGGAGATTCTCCTTAAAACTTAGTAATCCAGTGAGAAATCCAGAAACCTCTTGACTGAGCACCAGGAGGACTGATCAGTTTATCTCTGATATACAGCCCGCTCAACCGACCAGCTGGCTGCAGCAGGCACCCACGCACTCTGAGGCTGCTCCCTCCTGCACAGAATCCTCTGGCCTCCACCTCTCCCCCACACCATTAGCGGGGGCAAGGGGAGGAGAAATTCAATCAAACAATTGACTGCTTCTTACTTTTTTAGGCATAGTGTCAACCAGCTCTTCAGAGCAAAAGCTCAGCTGGTTCTTTTTTATGAAACCGTAAACATGTTTTGTTTCCTTTAAAGGAAAAAAAATTAAAGACAGTTCTCTGAATGGGTTAAAAGTAATAAATTATTACACCAAATGATTGAATAACATGGGTGAAAAACAATCCTTTACAAAGAACTCCTACTATAAATCTCAACAAAGCTAGTCAAGCCAAAGCTAGTTGATCACATCTGTTACTAGTTAGATATAAATTTTAGATTACAAATAAAAAAAATTAAATTGCTTTAGAAACTAACAGGCCTAAAATAAGAGCCTTCAAAATAAAACTCTTAATAAAAATGGTGATATATTAGAATTGGAAATATTTACTATCGATCTGGGTGTGATTTGAAATTTATTATTTTCAAATTCCAAGGCATTCTGATATGAATTTATGAAATGAGGAGAAGGACTTAAGTAAAGATGCAGTTTGATTTTCAATCCTAAATTGCCTCCAATAGATTCCATTTGCTCTGAAAGTATTTCAAAGCCTTAAAAATCATGTGGGGAAATGGATTTTGAAAATCCTAAATCCTATAATTTCTACAGGCCTCTTCATTTTCAGGGCAAAAGCTCATCCCTTGATTTTCTCTATGTTGTGCAAAAACCCCAGCTGGTTCACATTTATTCATTGCCCCCTATTGATTTGTATGCAGCAGCTCACTGGAGTATCACTTGTCCACACACTCAGTTCCCAATGCCTCAGATGAATGATTCAAAATCACCTTGAAAATTTGTTGGTGGGGAGAAGTCTACATTTCCCTCTAGAGAATTAACATCACCTTATTTCACTTGAGACTGTAGGTGCTCATCCAGTCTAGATTATTCTCTTAGTCTAAACATTTAGGGGAAAGGGAGCCTAGCTATATAATACTGAGTCCTGCCTGTCCCACCATTGTTTTTTGCTTTTTTAGCTCTCCTGCTAACTATGTGCTTCTCTGAGATGCAGCTACTTTGTCTCTTTCTAGAGTCAAAGAAGAGAAGCGATAGGACTCCACCAATATGAACTTGAGTCCAACCTAAATTTCTTGAAGCAGACTATGTACTCACTTGATTGCATTGTCTAGAAGGGAGTGTCACTGTATGGGGAGGAGAGAGAAGAGGTGAGGGTAGGAGGGAGAACAACACATCTGTCCTCTCTTGTCATGTGATTCCATTCACGGCCCTGAGCCTCACAGTTCAGATATCATATCCCTATTCTATTTTACTGTAAGGTTGGGAGCTTCTCTGGTTTAGGTTTAGGTTCTTGGAAATATTTACATAGATTGACCTGTTAGAGTACCTAGTACTCTAGAAGCTCTTGCAAAGAACAGGAAAAGGTAGCCAACATCATCCATATTTCCTAATGTGAACCAATGGATATGACAAAAAACAAATAGCTCAATGATTCATCCTTCTGAAGCCACTGTCTTGCAGCCAAATCAATCAATTCCTTGAAACGCCCCATGTGGGGCTATTTCTCCCATCCTAGCTCCACCTTAAGTGATACAGCTTACCCTAAAGATGTTGTTGATTGGTGTGGTGAGGTGATAGGAATAATGAGATACACACCCAGTCCCAGTTGTGGCTTGAACTCTCCAGAATGTCTGAGAATTTTCAAAAAGGGAGACAACTCATTCACAGACCTCCCTCCTTTGCAGCCCTGTGCAGTTCTCATCCTGGAGCCTAGCTCTGTGCCTTACAGTAGGAGCTGGATTTGTTTTGGTTGATTTGCACTGAAGGGTGTTCCTGTGGCCCCTTCCCTTCATAGCCCCTCAACCTGCAGCACAGATGCTTGCTCTTGCAAGGACCCTCAAAAAACACGGAGCCAGACCTCACTTCCCACTCAACAAATATGAGATCACCAAAGGATATCTGTCGGACAGGCAGTGGTTCGCTGTAGTCAAATCTCGACAGCCACTATGAGGTGGGGGACAGAAGACACTGCCTGAAGATTAGTGACAAAAAGGCTACCTTTCACTACTTACTGGGGTAGTCTGGGTTCTCTTTCTTTCAATTTTGTCTGAGCACCTTCCTTCCCATACCAGAGAGTAGGCCAGTACCATCAAGCTCCATAACCATCTGTGTTGTGAATCAGACTCTCACAGCATTTGACATTCTGAATGGATTTGCTTCAGGATCTGGAAAAAAATTGGCCCTTTGGAAAGAGCAATAGTTTTCACATCTAGCCTCCCTGGGTGGGAAATCTCTGGGAAATTATCATGCCAAGAAGCACATATACTTGGGCCATATAAATCCTCTATGGAACTGCAGGAGTTAACACTATGTTCTACTAGAGCAGGGGTCGGCAAACTGCGGCTCACGAGCCACATGCAGCTCTTTGGGTATGTTCCATCTCAAAAGTTTGCCAACCCCTGGAAGCACCAATCCTGCCCCTCATAACAACTTAAAAATTATTTGAAAGCCATAAGTATATTTTTACATAATCACCATTATGTGAATAATATCCTTTAAATTTTTATAAATGAAACTATGATAGTTTTATTTTCATTTTCAATTTTACTTCAGAGCCACAGTTCGCAAGCCACAGTTTGCTGATCCCTGGCAGCTCTTGCGTCTCAAAAGTTTGCCGACCCCTGTACTAGGTGTTCTTTATCAGATACTCCAGATAGAACTCTGCTTTCATGCATTTATTCATTTTTGCACTTAAAAAACTATTGACTGCCAGGCACTTGTGAACATTCAGAGGCCATGGCTGAAAAACCTGAATAGTTGTTGATGGTAGAACAAGGCCCAAGCTGTGTTTTCGGTTAGAAGAGGCTGCTCTGTCACTGTATCTCCATGGTCATGTAAAGAGCAAAGGATGTTTGATGTCTTAAGGAGCGATTCTCAACCTGTGGGTCAGGACCCCCTTGGGGGTCGAACGACCCTTTCACAGGGGTCGCCTAAAACCATCGGAAAACAAAAAGATATTTACATTACAATTCATAACAGTAGCAAAATTACAGTTACAGAGTAGCAACAAAAATAATTTTATGGTTGGGGGTCACCACAACATGAGGAACTGTATTAAGGGGTCGCAGCATTAGGAAGGTTGAGAACCGCTGTCTTAAGGGGTTAGAGTCTTGGGGTCTGAGTACGGCGTTCCCTTTCAACTTTCTAGACTTTAATTTCCAATCATGTGTTCTCTTACAGTGTGTGTTTCCAATGGAAAGACCTATTCCCATGGCGAGTCCTGGCACCCAAATCTCCGGGCATTTGGCATTGTGGAGTGTGTGCTGTGCACTTGTAATGTCACCAAACAAGAGTGTAAGAAAATCCATTGCCCCAACCGATACCCCTGCAAGTATCCTCAAAAAATAGATGGAAAGTGCTGCAAGGTGTGTCCAGGTAAAAAGGCAAAAGGTGCGTTGGTTGGAAGCCCTGCCTTTGATTGACTGAGATCCCCACTTAGTCATTCTCAGTGTTGTTTGAGCATGAGAAACATAATCAACCTGCAGTATCACTGTAATGATAATATTGGGCTGTAGGAAAAGTCATGACGTATTTTTTGTGTTTTTCATTGCAAAAATGCGTCATGACATTTCCTACAACCCAATAGTTCTACTAATAATGAACTTCATTTTCTCCTCTATTGAAGGGCTAGTAAGATGATAGCTTGGAAGAAATTTACTACTAAGAAACAGACTGGGGATTTGCTCGTGTCAACCATACCTTTGATCCAATGTAGACCTAAGTGCCAAACTTAAGCCTTGGTTTTATAAATAGTAGATAAATTAGCTTATAATGATGATTAGGAAGAACAGTAGTGCCTTTCATTTCTATCACTATTTAACTCATCAAAGCACAGTCACATCCAGTACATTTTTGAGCTTAAGACGAGAGACAGATGAGATACAGTGGAAGGAGAGTGGGTACTGGTCCTAATTTAAGTTGCTGTGTGACCTTGAAAATGTTCCAAATATGCTCTGAACCTCATTAGACTCATCTATATACAGTGAAAATTTCGGAATAGTTGATCTCCAAGCTCCCTTCCAAGACTAAAATCCTATCGTGATATTTCTTTATTTAAGATGAGAAAACTGAGGTGTATAAAGTAGTGTTTTCCCCAGAGTCACATAGAGAGAAAATAAAACCAAGGCCTAGAACCCAGGTCACTTCTTGCCCATTGTGTTTTCCAGGCCAGTAGAAAATATTAACTGATTAAAAGGAAAATTATTTATTATTTTTAAGATTTTTATTAAAATAGAGGTATTATACAGTATTACATTAGTTTCAGGTGTACACCATAGTTATTTAACATTTATATTCCTAAAGAAGTGATCACCATGATAAGTCCAGCAGCCATCTGACACCATACCACACTACCATAATATTATTGACTATATTCCTATGCTGTATATTACATCCCCAAGACTCATTTGTTTTATAACTGGAAATGTGAAACTCTTATTCCCCTTCTCCTTTTTCCCGCTTGTTTAATTTTTCAGTTACAGTTGGCATTCAATATTATTTTATATTAATTTCAGGTGTACAGCATAGTAGTTAGACATTTATATAATTTAAGAAGTTATCTCCTTGACTAGTCTAGTACCCATCTTGCACTATACATAGTTATTACCATATTATTGACCATATTCCCTATGCTTTACTTTACATCTCTATGACTATTTTGTAACTACCAATTTGTATTTCTTAATCCCTTCCCCTTTTTCACCCAGCCCTTCTTACATCATACATAGTTATTAAAATATTATTGACTATATTTCTTATGCTATGCCCTACCTCCCCATGACTACTTTGTAACAACCAATTTGTACTTCTTAACACCTTCTCTTTTTCACCCACCCCAAAACCCCTCCAGTCTGGCAACCAACAAAGTGTTTGCTGTATATATGTGTTTGTTTCTGTTTTATTTGTTTATTTTGTTCTTTAGATTCCACATATAAGCGAAATCACATTACATCTGTCTCTCTCTGTCTGATATGCTTCATTCAGCACAATACCCTCCAGGTCCATCCATGCCGCCGCAAATGGTGAGAATTCATTCCCTTCCTTGGCCAAGCAATATTCCATTGTATATATCTACCACCTACTCTAATCACTCATCCATCAACAGACACCCAGGCTGCCTCCACATCTTGGCCATTGTAAACAATGATGCAATGAACATATAGATGCACACATCCCCTTGAAGCAGTGTTTTGGGTTTCTTCAGATAAGTACCCAGAAGTGGGATTACTGGGTCATGTTGTCTCTTGCTATAGCAGTTGTTTTAAAGTCTATTTTGTCTGGTGTAAGTATTGCTACCCCAGCTATTTTTCTGGTTCCATTTTCATGAAACACCATTTTCTATTCCTTTACTTTCAGTTTGTATGTGCCTTTAAACCTGAAGCAGGTCTCTTGTAAGCAGCAAATGTATGTGTCTTGTTTTCTTACCCATTCAGCCACCTTATGTCTTTTTTTTTTTATTGGGGAATTGGGGGAAGGGGAACAGACAAGTTGCTGTCATTTTGTTCTTCAGTCTAGTTGTGGAGGACGTTGCTTCACTGGCCCAAGCTGGCACCATCATTGCGCTCTTCCTGGGCGAGGCAGATTAGTTGCCGGCTTCTGGATGGCCGCTCACTGCGGCTGCTGGCCACTCATGCTGGCTGCTGGCTACACACAGAAGCTTATGGCAGCCCACTGCAGCAGGGGACTGCAGCCCACGCCGTCGCCGGTGACCCACGGCAGCCCAGCTCCAGGTCGAGCTGTTGTTGAGCATCTTAGCTGTAGAGGGCAGTGTCACTGGGCATCATATGTGGGATCCGAACCAGGGTCCTCTGGCGTCCCAAGCCAGTACTTAACCATCATGCCACTCGGCAGGCCCCACCTTATGTATTTTGATTGGAGCATTTGATCCATTCACATTTAAAGTAATTGTTGATAGATATGTAGTTATTTTGTTTTTCATATTTTTGTCTTTTGTTTTTTCATCTTAAAGAAGTCCCTCTTACATTTCTTGGAATACTGGTTTTGTGGTGATGAACTTCTTTAGCTTTTTCATATCTGGGAATCTCTTTATCTGTCCCTCAATTTTAAATGATGGCTTTGCTGGTAGAGTAATCTTGGTTGTAGGTCCTTGCTTTACATCGCTTTCAATATTTTGTGCCAATCCCTTCTGGCCTGTAAAGTTTCTGTTGAGGAATCAGCTGCCAGTCTTACAGCAGCTCCCTTGTAGGTAACTAACTGCTTTTCTTTTGCTGCTTTTAAGATTCCCTCTTTGTCTTTAAGCATTGGCATTTTAATTATGACATGTCTTGGTGTTGGCCTCTTTGAGTTCATCTTGTTTGGGACTCCCTGAGCTTCCTGGGCTTGTATGTCTGTTTCCTTCTCCAGGTTAGGGAAGTTTTCCATCATTACTTCAAATAGGTTTTCAATTTGTTGCTCTCTCTCTTCTCTTTCTGGTACCCCTATGATTTGAATGTTGGTATGCTTGATGTTGTCGCAGAGTGCCCTTAAACCATCCTCTTTTTTTTGGCTTCTCTTTTCTTTTTGCTGTTCCAATTGGGTATTTCCTACTACCTTATCTTCTAAATCATTGATTCAATCCTCTGCTTCATCTAATCTGTTGATTCCCTCTGCTTTATTCTTTATTTCAGTTATTGTATTTTTTATTTATGATTTGTTCCTTTATCTGTTTTCTATCTCCATTTTTATGTTTCCTGTTCTTTGTTGAAGTTCTTCCTGAGATCTTTTAGCATCCTTATAACCAGTGTTTTGAACTCTGTGTCTGATAGATTGTTTGTCTCTAATTTGTTCAATTCTTTTTCTGGAGCTTTGTTCTGTTCTTTCATTTGGGACAATGTTTCTTTGTCTTCCCATTTGGTTGCCTCCCTGTGTTTGATTCTATGTATTAGGTAAGGCTGCTGTGTCTCCGGGTCTTGTTAGGATGGCCTTATGTAGTAGGTGTGCTGTGGGGCCCAGTGGCGCAGTCTCTCTGGTCACCTGAGCTGGGTGCTCCAGGTGTGCCCCTTGTGTGTGTTGTGTGTGTATTCTCCTGTTGTACTAGAGCCTTGATTGCTGTTTGCTCATCAATGGGAGGGAGTGACCGTTGGGTTAATTGGTTGTGAGGACTGGCCATAGCTATAGTAGCGGAATTGTGGTGCAGTGGCTGACTATACAGAGCAGGATTCACTTTAACAGGGCTCTGGTGACTGCCCAGTCTACCCTTTGGGTGTGTTGTCTTTGGAGGCAGCCAGGTCTGAAGCTGGCCACTGGGTATGTCAGCCCCAGGGCCTCCTGGGAGGGGACCCACTGCAGGCCACAGCATGAAGGGCAAATTAATTCTTTAAATGGTGGTTTTGACACATGAGTTAGATAAAAATATAGTTCATAGTACTGGGGTTGAAAGAGTATGGGATTGGAAATCAATTATTCTAGCCCTGGCTCAACCACTGGTTTCCAGTGTGACCTAGAACAAGTCATTCTCAGAGCCTCAGTTTCCTTCTCTGCAAAATGAGAGGGTTAGAGTGGATTATTTTTGGTGGTCCTTCTAGCTTCAACATTCTAAGAGTGAATGAATTAGTCACTTCCAAAACAGTTGAAAAAACAAACATTTGTTAAATGTCGGCAGAGAGCTAAATTATTTATTCCTTCCATTTAGGCAACTCCTCATTTAGTAGCTGGCAAATGTGAACCTATTCAATGTATATTTTTTGAGTATCTTCATATAGGCCAATGGTGACTAAACTTATCTGCACATTGGAATCCCCCACAGAGATTCTGTAAATACCTGTATCCCAACCCCATAGATCATGATTTAATTGATATGAGGTGTGACCTAAGCTTTGGAATTTATAAAATATCCCGAGATGATATTAATTTGCAGACAAGTTTGGGAATCCCTGCTGTAGTTCCAGGGTGGTTTATGGTGTTGCTACTCAAAATATGGTTTGTAGACCAGCAGCATCTGGAAGCTAGAAAGAAATGCAGACACTCAGGTTCAACCTCCAACCTACTGCATCAGAATCTGCATTTTAACAAGACACCCCACCTAGTGCACATTAAAGTTTGAGAAGCACTTATTAATAGCACAAACAATGTTTTTCTTAATGACCCTCATGTTCCAGAGTAAACAGTGGGCAGGGTATGGACAGGAAAGACAGAAGCTATGTGATCTGAAATGGAGAATTGGGGCATTACAATTGGTGAGGAAATGTACTTAATAGGAGTAGGGAGAAAGCACATTCTGAGGTTGATATGGACATGGGGCCACCCAGCCAGAATGACCTTTTATGACTTCCAAGTCTGTGTTCTCACTGAATCCTCAAACCTTTTAGTATCACTTAGGAATAACTCCACCAACACAATTTTCTCTTTGGTCAAGGATCTAATGCCTGTAGTCATATAAGTATTACAACATGATAATTTCAGATTAGACTAATATTACCTAAACTACCCCAAGTGAGATAAATCCTCCAACTATATGTAATTCTAATTTGAATCGCAGATCTTTAGACAACATCCCATTTCATTGTATGCTTAGGATTTTATTGATGCAGGTAATTCAAATAAGTGAACAAATAAAAAAGGTGTGAAAGGGCCGGCCGAGTGGCGCGATGGTTAAGAACTCGCTTGGGATGCCAGAGGGCCCCAGTTCGGATCCCACATATGAGGGCCAGTGACACTGCCC
>NW_017731664.1:820448-866593 GCF_001890085.2 Hipposideros armiger | reverse complement strand
AAAAAAATGTGTGAAAACAGGACACAGAACAGGCATTGCCTTTTAAATAATTGGCCTCTCAGGTTGGTAATATTCATTAAAGCCTTTACTTTCCATACTCTTTAGCTAAGCAATTTGACTCCTAGGAATTTTAACAAAATAATAAATAAGAGACATACAGAAATATACAAACAAGGATTTTTGCTGCAGTGCTATTTACAATAGTGAAAAATTTTAAACAGTTAGCAAGTCTACCAATATGGGAATAGTTAAATTATGGTATAGCTGTTCTGTGTCATAGTACACAACAATTAAAATCATTGTAGACCAAGATAGCCACTGTTAAAATTCTGCCATATGCATTTTCAGTCTTTTATTTTGTCTAAGTGTGTTATAAACACTTTATTTTTGTAACACATAAAGTGGGATCATATTATACATATTGTTTTGTAGCTTGCTCTTTGTACTTAACAAATATATTGCAAACATCTTTCTGTGCCATTAAATCATGAATGGATTTTGTTATTTTTAGATCACTTCTGGTGAGAAAATTAAGCTCTTGGAGGGGCGGGAGTGGTGGTGCAGGATGACTCTTCAGGACACTGGGTGACCTTTAACATATTATAGATCCTTCCAGTGCCATCATGGATTTCATATGGCAGTTATAGCCATAGCCAGTATTGAGCTGGTGAGCAAAATTTAACAAATGAACTCAGCTCTCATTCTAAAGGTGATAATTATAAGCATGGATGTTCTTGTACACTTAGTGACCTCTTTCAGACCTTTACCCATTTGAAAAGTGCTAGCAAACCCTTACATACCTAACATATCACCTTTTTTTTACAATAGCCCACCAAGTAATTAAATAACTAAAAGAAGGACTAAAGGAAAAAGGAAGCTTGATTCTAGGATAATCCACAAATTGAGTGGAATTATCAAGAGAAGATTTGGTTTTGTCTAATATGGTAGTGGGAAAGGGAAAGCGAATCAGATCAGTAAGAGACATGTAATAGAAATTTGATTACATCCTGTGGTCCAAGTGAGTCTGAATAGCTAACAGTGATCTTCCTAATTAGAGCCACAGATCCAAAGCACTCAACACTCAACTCTGTCATCAGGTACTCTTACAAATGGTTTCTGCACATAGTCAAAGTTTTCAGAGTGTCCATAGCATATCTTTGTTGTTCCTGATTTGAATATATACTTTAAATACACAGCTGAAGAGAGTGCTGATTTGAAGGCCAGCAAAGAAACTTTATTCATAGATAGCCAACCCAGAGAAACTTTTCTCGGTTGGGGGCTGAGGAATGAGGAGGGTGGTGTGGGATGAGGAATATCAGGAGGTGGTAACTTTATGCCTGGAAGCTGAAATCCAAGTTTAGTTGATACGTTTAACAATCCATAGTTGGGGGATTTGACCGATTTTTTTGTTTCTCCCAACCGTTCATTTGGCATAGCATGCATATGACTAATCTGACATCTAGGTTTTGGCACTAGTGTTGATCTGGTATTATCATTCCTCTTATAAATCAGAGAGCATTCAGAAATGTCAAGCCAGTTTGGATAGATCCTTTGGCAAGTATATGCACATAAATGTCATAGATGTTTCTAAGTATATCTTCGTGATGTCAGGAAAGTTAACCAAGGCCCTCTGCCAGTCCATTCCCTGGGCCTCTGTTGGTAACACTGAGCTAGACAGATCATGATCCTGACCTAACATGGAAAGTCGTGTGTCTTCCCTTAAGTGCCTAAGAAGTCCATACCTGGCCACATACTTCCTCTTCATGAAGGTCCACTTCTCATGTGCTGGTGGGTAGATCCACTTTAGTTTGTTGGCCAGTGTTCTGTAGAACTATGGATACTGTCATCATGTGTACCTAAAGGTCACATGCTCCTTTGTAAGATTTGCTGGCTGTTACAGGGACAGCCTAAGCTGAGCCAATGAAATATGGGTTGAATTTATATCTCTGTAAGAATGTTCCTGTTAATTATCCACTTTTGATAAGCACGAGGTGTTACAATCAATGAGATACATAAATGCAGAAGTTTGCTTTTAGTTTTGGAAAACCATGACAAAACTCTACTTGCTTCCTGTTTCTAGAAGAACTTCCAGGCCAAAGCTTTGACAGCAAAGGCTACTTTTGTGGAGAAGAAACAATGCCTGTGTATGAGTCTGTGTTCATGGAGGATGGGGAGACCACCAGAAAAATAGCACTAGAGACAGAGAGACCACCTCAGGTAGAGGTCCATGTTTGGACCATTCGAAAGGGTAAGCAAGTAACATTACTTTTGGGTTTTTTTTTTGTTTTTTTCTTTTTCTTTTCTGGGAACACAGGGAAGAAGGGGAAAACTCACCTTAATTTTCATTCAACTTGTTTCTCTGTTTGGGTCAGAATATTTCCTGATTGATTAGAAACTAACACATGACTAACAAAGTTGTTATTATGGCATTTAAATTTAACCTTGACCTGGGCTAAAAAATAAGCATTGACCCTTGGGGTTTGTTGTCTTTTTCACACAGCCAAGGCTAGAGGAGTGGTTCGCAATCCTGGCTGCACATTAGAATCATCTGGGAGAAGTTTTGTTTTTTTGTGTGTTTTTTTTAAATACCAAATGCCTGGGCCCAGAGATTCTGACTAATTGGTTGGAAGTGGGGCCTGGGCTTAAGTGTTTTTTAAAGATCCACAGGTGATTCTAGTGTGTAGTCAGGGTTGCAAGCTATCAAACTGTAGTCTACCATTCTTTCTAACAGGAAGCTCCACAAACATGAAAATCCATTCATTCAGTGGGAAGCAAAGTTTATTGAATCATGCTATGTACTCTAGGATAAGACAGATTTAAAACATCATCCCTGGCCTCAAGATTATAGTCGCACTGGAGGAACTATCCCTGTCATGATGTCCAATTCCTTTTTTAATTACACCGACTACCATAGCAAGCCACATTAGGCTCATTGTAATCCTGTAGCTATTCAAACCATCCCATAGATAAAAGATGAGTGCTAATCTAGTCTGGCCAAGTTTTCAAGGAATTCAAGTGTAGAGGTGAGATTTCAATTGGAAAATCATGCACATTTTTTTTCTACTGGGACCTGCATAAGGCTCAAGTGTGTTCAAACATTAGGATGTTTCAGCATCATGCAAGGAGGTGGTTTAAAATGCAGCTACCTGGTGCCATCTAATTGATGCAAATTCAGTAGGCCTTGGGTAGGTTCTAAACTTTTCCATTTTTAACAAATAGCCAGGTGATTTTAATGTAGGTGGCACTTGGACTGTAGTTTGAGAAACAACAGCTCTAGTATTTGTGGGGCTTTTTTCTCTTCCCTTTCACAACCACCTTTCTTTCTTGAAAGAACAAGTTGCTCCCTACCCCTTAAAAAATACTGTAGAACACCCATATGTTTCTTTTTCATGTTTATTTTTCTGTATACCTAGGAATGCTGATTTTCATTCTCTAACTCTCTAGCTCCTCGATAACTGGCCACCTAGGACTAAGCACTGTTCTGTTGGCTTCCCTAGCATCGGGCCCACTATTTATTCATACCACATATCTCATCCCACAGAGGTGTGTGGATGTTTTTCAACTCACTAGTGTAGCATCTAAATAACCTTATTCACAGTGCTGGGCTATCAAGTTCTCTTCATGGCAAGCAGAGAAAAACTCTGGCTTCACTTATGTTGCTCCTTGTAGACCTTTTGAGGTTTAGTTCATTAGGCTGGTAACATGTTGTTCCTTAAATGCAAGGCAGTTTTCAGTTGTTTACATGTTATTTTGATAAAAGCTATTCAGGCAAGGTTGAGACTTTGAAACCCCTTTAACTCTCCATATTTTTTTAATAAGAGAAAGCTAAAGGAGCTGTGAATATTTTCCAAAGGAAAATATGCTTTTTGGTGAGTTCAGGAATCAGAATGGCTTCTCCATTTATACAAACAACCTGTCTGTAATAATCCCACTGCTTGCTCTCACTGCTTAACCAGGAGGGCAGCCCTGTGGTTTGGCAAGGACGTCATCTTCCCAGACTTGGGGCAATGGCAGAATTTCTATAATACTGCCTTTGGCTGCAGAAGCTCCAACCAGCACCCATGTTTGATTCCATGTGGCTTTCCCTAGGAGGGCTTCTCAGCTTTATCTATCTATCTCCATCCTTTGGAGAACCATGGGGAGGCCAGTAAGCCAAGAAAATAAATGTAGTCAATTATAATCCTTGAGCCATCCAAATTCCTGGTTAAGCACAGTACACAGCCCAGCTCAATACTTCAAAGCCCTGGTAATGAGATGATATGCTCAGCCCAAGCAGAAAAAGGTGCTGGTGGTTCCAGATAGAGAGCACCTGACCACCTGCCCCACTTTTTACTTGGCCCCAGGCATCCTCCAGCACTTCCATATTGAGAAGATCTCCAAGAGAATGTTTGAGGAACTCCATCATTTCAAGCTGGTGACCAGGACAACCCTGGGTAAGTGGTACCTCTCTTTCTTTACTCCTTCCTGGAAAACACATCCAGTTTGCAATGGAGCATAGCTCCAAATAAAGTATCTCTGTGTTTTCAGTGAACATTAGCAATGTTCATTATCAGCACTGGAGGATGTTCTATATCTCCTCCAGTGACTTAGTGGGGAATGTGGTGTTTGGATGTGAACTGAAAAGCCTGGACCTGGTGAATACAAATCCAGATGTAATCTGAGCATAACCTCCCTCGGGTCAAAGTTTCCTGAATATCTTTAATGAACTTGCTAAACACGGAGTCTCAATATAGTCAGAGAAACCTTACAAGATTCCAGGTCTGGAATATTTGTGAAGACTTCACATCTGGAAGGATATGTCCTCTGGTGGTAGGGATAAGAGAGAGAAAATCAATGCATATAATTTCCTGTATTGTATCAAAGCTCTGTTTGGTTCTTTGGAACTGCCCCTGGGTCGTCATGTTTCTTTAAAAGCATTCAGGTGCTCAAGCATACTTGCAGCTCTCCCACTTTCTACGCTAGATGGAGCCTAGGGACTAGATACTGCTAGCCTCTGGGGGGTGGGGTACACTTCTGAAATAATAAAAGATATAATTTCTATCCACAGGGAATTCTAATGGGCGAGACAGAACATGAAAGTACCTTCATTATGAATTAGTATACTTCTGAGGAGTTAAATACCTAAGTGCTCAGGGTAACTGCAAAGAACAATGAGATGAGAGCCAGGTGGGCTTAGTTGGGGAAGGCTTCAGGGAGGAGGTGTGTTTTGAAAGAGAAGGGTGTGACTGGGCATCAGGTCAGAAAGTCAGTCCAGGGATAGAGTGCAGCCTAAGAGAAGACTCAGACAGGAGCAGACAAGAAGTGTATGTGAGGAACAATTACAAAGACCACATAGGATGCACAGAAAGATGAGAGGAATTGGAGGTGGGAAGTAATCACAGGGCCTAGAAGAAGTCAGTGAAAAGTTCAGATATAAGGCAAGTAGCATTGATAGTTGCTCTATATTTAAAAACGGTGTGGTAATATCAAAATGGTGCTTTGAAAAGATGTCTCTTGGCTGTCAGATGGATTTATTAAGGATCTGCTTTGATGAGGCCAGATTATGCAGAGCTCAATATGCAAGGCTAAGAAGTTACACTTGATCTCCAGACCAGAGAACCCCAGTGAAGGTTTTTAAGCAAGCGAAGGATGCATTCACATCTGTTCTTTTAGAAGGAGGTACTTGCTGTGTGAAGTGAAAGGTGGACTGTTAGTGAAAGATCTGGAGATAGTCTAAGTTAGGAAGCAATTATACTGTACTAAGTCAGTTAGACAGGGAGGGGAGGTCACTGTGAGAGACATCTTTGAGGTTAAATCATCAAGAACAGTATTAAAGAGAGAAATGAGTTTGGAATGACTCCAATATTAATAACTTTATAGAGTGAGTAAATAGCAATACCATTCACCAAAAAGATACTCTGGAGGATAAGCAGGTATTGGTGAGAAATCTGAGTTTCACTTGGAACATCTTTAGCTTAAGATGCTTAAGGGCTACCTGAGAAGAATTACCCAATAAGAAGCTGGAAATAGAGTTTATGAGGTTAGTTAGTTGTTTGTTCTGCCAGAGACTGAAAGACAATAATCTGGACAGTAGGAGAAGTCAAACGGAGGAGTTGGGAGTCCTAACATGTGAGCAAGAAGTAAAGAAGGCAGAGTCTAGGATTCCAGGGTCAATGATGTGACTTTTGAAATTACCAGTTAATTTCAAAGAACAATGTTTTTTGTCCATACTGTGAACAAAACACTGTGTCTAGACACCAGGGGACTTGAAAGATTATTTAAACAAACGTTCTGCTTGTAACAGTTAGGCTTTGGAGTGTATAACAAAAGTAGACAGTGTGTGCTTCAAACTGTGCTGCTGAAGAAGTGGGTAATGAGAGGATCCATCAGAGTCACATCGGGACACAGAAGAATAAGCCTGACTTCTTTCTATAATGTGCCTCTCAGGTCCTGGCACACAGTAGGGATTGATTAAAGCTGGCTTCTTCCCTAACCCTTCTCTGCTTTTTCCTTCTACCTTGCCCTTGAGTTGGAGAAAACAGGGAAATAGGAACAGAGAAATCGAATCTGTAAAGAAGGGTGTCATTCTTGTGTGGCTAGTGAAAAAAAGAAGAGGTTCAACATAGATTCTAGATTAAGAGGAGCTTGCTAACCTTGGACTAGGACTTCTCCAGGTGTAATACCATGAGCGCAGGAATAAAAAGAAGGCTGAAGAGGCCATCCAGAGTGGGCAGTTTGTTGTGAGGGTTGTTTGACAGGGTAAGATGGTAGCAGGAAAATGAAGATCTTGTTACTCAAGGACCAGGAAAGTTAGAAAAAGGATGGGCCAGAGACCAAGGGTGGTTTCCAGTGCTCAGCACAGAGTATACACTCGAAAATGATTGCTCAATTAGCATGACAGAATGGGGGATAGAGGAGTTGGTCAGGACACTTTGGAGTGTGGACAGTTCCATGGAGGGATATGAGAAAATGGAATGGAAGGGACATAGTCACGTTTACCCAGAGTAGAAAGGGATCAGATGTGGGATATGAGACTAGAACTCTATAAAGGAGCCATAGGAGGGGATTGAGGGGTACTAATGAGGGAGTGAGGATAGACTGCAGGCATAGGAGAAAGCAGATGTGAGCAGTTTTTAACAAAGGGTGGCAGGAATACAGGAAAGATCAGTAAATAAGTAACCCCAACAACTATTCAGGCCCCCAAAAGTAAGCAAAGCCCAAATAATTTACCAGATAGTGTTTTCCAAAGTACCTTATTTTACTTGGTGCCAAGTGAGCCACCTAAATAGTAACCTGAGAGTGGAGCATTTTGCAAATGTTAAATATACTGTAAAAATTATAAGAACGATACTTAAGTTTTACTCTTGAGGAGTCAATTACATATTATTCTTGGGATTCTTACAAATGTTGTGTGTTAAAATGAAAGCTCCATGGCCTGTTTTCCATATCTGCCCCCACAAAAGTGTTTTGGGGGCTGTTCTGCTGAAACTACCTGACATTTGTATCCCAGCTCACCTGGTGGGTCATGTGTGAGTGAGGAAGGATGGGGGATACTGATTGTACTCCTACTTGGCTCTGCTCACTTCTTACCTCTTCCGGCCACTTTGTGTTTGCCTTTTAGGCCAGTGGAAGATATTCACCGAAGGAGAAGCTCAGATCAGCCAGATGTGTTCAAGGCGTGTGTGCAGAACAGAGCTTGAAGATTTGGTGAAGGTTCTGTACCTGGAAAAGTCTGAAAAGAGCCACTGTTAGATGAGACAGACAGTATGGGATAGGGTAAAGAAAGAAAACTCAAGCTGCAGCTGGACTGCAGGTTTAATTTGCTTAAGTCAACAGTGCCCTAAAACCCAAACTCAAATGCAGTTAATTATTTACGCCATGCACAGCATAATTTGCTCCTTTATGTGGAGTGGTGTGTCAGCCCTTAAACATCTCCTCCAAAAACACTAGAAGAGTCTTGAATTATTTGTGGGAGGCAGAGGGATAGAACACCATAACTCTGCTCTAGTTTCTGGGAGAATCACATTTCTTTACAGGTTAAAGAGTAAACAAAACCCTAGGGTTTCTATCAAGAAAGTCATTCCAGTGAAAGAAAGAGAAAGGAATTGCTTCTTAGTAGGAGTTCTGTAGTACAAGGAAATATTTGTATGAAATTATAGTCTTAAAATTTTAGAATGCTTTATGTTTTAAAAAAAATTAACTCCCTACACACACACACACACACACACACACACACACACTCACACACACACACACACACACACTCGCACACTCACACTCACACACACACACACGCACACACTCACACACTCACACTCACACACTAAACTATAGCCTTCATTCTGAGGCAAGACCACCATTGACTCTCCCCTCCTTTCCTTGACCTGGCTCCCAAGTAGCTTCATGGTTGCTGGTGCTCAGGAGAATAAATAAAGAACTGTGAGCAGAAGGCTCTGTCCTTGAGTCTGTAGTGTGATTGTTGAAGTCACTAACTATCATGGCAGGGTGAGGAATAAGAACACCATTTCATGGCCACATTCATTCTGAAATGGTAAATAATTTTCCCCACTTCCATTTTGTCCCTGAACCTATAGAGTCTCCATAAAGAAGTTAGAATTGGGTAAATTTTCAGAAACTCAATCCATGTAAGACAAAATGATTGTTAAATAAAGGAGTTGATAGACGTCAACAAGGCCATCTTTGTGATTTCGGGTCAGTACAACTCACCAATTAATAGTACAATATGCACTAATTTTCTAGTCCAAATTCTCTAGTCCAAAAATTTAGGTTAAATGATTAAATTCTAGAAGCTCCTTAAAAGGGCAGTTTTCCTTCTCCAGTTATGGGAGTTGATTTTTGCTTTGCAAAGGACCTTAGTCCTAATGAGCTTCTGAGTGTATACTCTTCAGCTGGGAGAATTATTGCTTATTTGGGGAGATGGGAATTCTGATACAGATCTTTATCCTAAATCTCCCTGCCATTCTCATGTCATCCATCAAGCATGGATTTGAATCATGGATTCTCGAAAGGGCTGCTCCAAAAATGTCTATTTGTAGCCCAATACAAGAGCATAAATTATCCATTCTGAGGCCTGGTTTTAAAAATCATCTTTATGGGAAAACTATAAATTCTCCACAACAACGATGTCAAGCCTGCCTTCTCGATATCTCTCCTCTGAGGGGCATGAATTAACTCTAGTGAGTACTTAAAAGTATTAAGGACCCAGAAATCCCGTATTTCCTACTCAGTGACCAGAGGTGAGATGAACATTTTTTTTTCCTTAGAGTATTTGACACCAATAGGGAAAAATGTAAAAGGGCCAGTTTTTATGGCAATCTGGCATAAAGGAGTCTATTCTCATATAAGAGACACAGGAGCCTTGCGGCCAGGCCTTCACACACATTCTCCTTAGGAAAAGGAGGTAGGAATGACATTCAGGGCTGAAAGGCCACGGAGCATTATTACTGAGGAGAGGGTGTTAAGAAGCTGCTGTGTCCTTCCCAGAGGTGGCAGTATTTCCATAGTGTGGAAAAAAATAACTGGTTCCTAAAGCAAAGCTGTAATTTCCCCTTCTTGATGACTCACCCCAAAGCCCTCCCACTCAGGTGTTCTCTGACAGCTCAGCCTTTAGGAAACACCTGGAGAGCTTCCCTAGATAGACTCCTGCTCCCAGGTGATAGGTCACACCTTTACAAAGTGCTGTGTGGAGCAGGAGTTGGGGAGCTATGCTGGATAAACATAGAAACTTTCCCTTTGGTGGTGTGTAGAGAGTAGGACATAGGGAGAAGAGGCCAACAGCCTGTAGTTAGTAGAGAGGAATGGATGTGGTTCTTCTTGTGTATTTATTTGTATCATAAACACTTGGAACAACAAAGACCATAAGCACCATTTAGTGGTTATAGCCATTTTATAGTTAACTCACGTAAACACATAAGAGTAACAAAACAGTATTACCCTTTCACTGTTCTCACAGGACATGTACCTAACTATGGTACTTATTTATGTAGTCATTGTATTTTTAGATTTTTAAATTAATAAAAAAGTTAATTTCAAAAAATCATGTGCAATAATGCCGTGTGAGTGACTGACTTTCTGGTTGATGCTTACCTTGGACTGGGTAATAGGTGATGGGCGGACCTAGCTGTTTCTCACTCAACTTGATACCACACCCACTCACAATATAGCATTGTGGCTGAAAGTAACTTTGCAGTCAGACTACCAGGTTTTCTAATCCCAGCTATGCACTTACTAGCTGTGTTTGTCCATTTCCCAAACTATAAAATGGGGATAATTGCTGTACTACGTTGACCTCTACCTGCAATCTTGGAGTGAGGTTTAGTCAATGCATGTAAAGTGATTAGTGTCTGGCACATCGTGACCATTTGTTTATGACCATGGATGTTGAAGAATGACATGGAACTGAAAATGGCCATTGATTTCTGGCTTCCCTTTAGGTCAAGATATTTAAGAGACTGGGTACAGAAGGCCATTGACTTGGATTTCAAGAGAGACTCAATTTTGGTCTGCTGGTTAGTGGTAGATTTATATAGGGAACAGGGTAAGAGTTTCATCACATATATTGATCCAAATTAAAGTTTCTCAAATCCCTAATACCAGCTACATTTGTGGTATCACAGAAGCCAAGATATAAGCTGAAATGATATAGGACAGTAAAGTATGCATTGGTGTTAGCAACACAGAAGTCTTGATGGTGAAATGTTGGGGGAGTGATAAGAGCAGAGTCCAGAAGTGAGTGGGGAAATAAGGAATTGGAGACAGCAGTTAGAGACAATTCTTTGGAGAAGCTTAATTACAGAGATAAGGTAAGGACGTAGCTGTAGAAGGATATGAGGTCAAAGGAAAGTTTTTGTCTTCAATATGGGAGTTATTTGGCCATGTCTGAATACTGAAGGGAGGGACCCTATAGAAAGAAAAAGATTAAAATTAATGAGAAAAGGAGTGTTAACCTGTTGTGTGAGGTGTATGAGAAGCCATGTCCCCATGATGAGCCCTCAAAACTCACAATTCTTGACCCACAACCTGGATAGAATGTTGGCCTTTGACTGCCAACCCCTTACTGTGAATGAGCTGAATCTAGTTGCCCTTAGCTCTGTTAGCTTGGTCCCCTTTACACCCAGCATACTGTCTTCTGGAAGGGTAGGCTATAATTTCCAATATTATTCCACCTCCATTGGAGGAGCCACACGTAACTCAAACCAGGCAGCTTGGCTCCAATGGCACTCTTCCCATTCCCTGATCACCCACATCGAAATTGCACCAAGTCCTATCAATTTGCTCTCCTAAATGTAGCCCATGTAAATTGGCCTTTGCTCTTATTTCCTCTTGCAGGATCTTTTCCTCTCTCTCCTCTCCACCCACTAGTGATTCCCAGGAAGCCCCTCATACGGGCCCAAGAACAAATCCTGCTGCTTACCACACGTTGCCTGCCTTTTATTTTTTCCTTTCTTGCTTTGGCCCTCCTCTGTAATAAGCAATGCTAGAAAAAATGGCCACCCACTGTCTCCATCACCACACATACCCTGAGATCCACTACCACTGCCAGCTGTGATATTGATGGTGAGTGCTCCTTCTGTCTTAGAGGTGCCACCATGGTGATGGTGCTCTGGAATCTTCAGTGCTCCCCAGTGGCACCATATCCTGTGCACAAGTGGAGAGAATGCCCTCCCCACCTGTAATGTTAGACTTGGTCACTGTACATTAAACCAGTTAGTTAGCACATAGTTTCTGAGTGTGTATTATGTGGACCAAAGCAGAGTCTTCCTATGACTCAGAGTCTCCTGGGATTTTTCATAAAAACAAATCCTTTAGGCTCCACTTTCCCGTTTTATCAGGGCTCAGTTGCCAGTATGCAGAAACTGTGCTGAGTGTAAGCCTCCAAGAGAGACATGAGACTGTCCTCCTAATTCCTTTCCCCTTTGGTGCACATATACTGCTTCCCTCCCGCACTGAATCCCTCATGCAAAGTGACTTCAGGGGGTCCACACCACCGGTCTGCCAAACAAGCTCAGGACTCTAAAACATCCAAATGAGAGCGATGAGTCCTTGAAAGCAGAGCTCCAGCCACAGCACACAGTTTCCCAAGTATTTCATACACATTTACAACTTTGTGCCTTTACATGTGCTCTTCTCACCACTTGAATGTCCTCCCCCTTGTTTGCCTGCCAAACTCCTACTGACCCTTCAAGACCCAGCCAAAATGTCACTTCGTCTGTGGAGCCTTGCCTGATTCCCTCCTAGTTTGCCACAATTTTCCCTTTCTCCTCGTATACTGTATGCTCCAACCATGCCAACTCCATCCTCCTGGTACTTACCATGTCCTTAGTACTTTTGTGCCTTTGCACATAGCTCCCTTTGCCTGGAATATTCATCCCCTGATGTCTCCATTTAATGAACAACTACTTATCTTTTTTTTTAAAAGATTTTTATTGGGGAATTGGGGGATGGGAACAGCGCTGGGGAATTGGGGAAAGGGGAACAGACAAGTTGCTGTCCTTTTGTTCTTCAGTCTAATTGTAGAGGATGTTGCTTCACTGGCCCAAGTTGGCACCATCATTGC
The DNA here is from genome assembly GCF_001890085.2 of Hipposideros armiger. Classification (NCBI taxonomy): domain Eukaryota; kingdom Metazoa; phylum Chordata; class Mammalia; order Chiroptera; family Hipposideridae; genus Hipposideros; species Hipposideros armiger. The sequence goes on along the minus strand of NW_017731664.1, from coordinate 854,037 downwards.
GCTCTTCCCGGGCGAGGCAGATCAGTCGCCGGCTTCTGGACGGCTGCTCACTGCGGCTGCTGGCCACTCACGCTGGCTGCTGGCTACACACGGTAGCCCATGGCAACCCACTGCCACAGGGGCTGCAGCCTACGCCGTCACCGGCGACTCATGGCAGCCCAGCTCCAGGTTGAGCTGTTGTTCAGCATCTTAGCTGTAGAGGGCAGTGTCACTGGCCCTCATATGTGGGATCCGAACCGGGGCCCTCTGGCGTCCCAAACCAGCTCTTAACCATCGCGCCACTCGGCCGGCCCAACTACTTATCTTTTAAAACTCACATTTCTCATCTCAGACCTTGTCCACCTCTTTTAGGCACAGCTAGTTGTTACCCCCAACCCCATGCTCCTAGGGAATAACAACCATGCACTTATCTTGTGCCAGTCACTGTAGTAATCAATTGGCATACATGTTTTCTTAGTTGACCCTCACCACAGGCATATGTGGTAGGTCCCATTATTGAAACCTATTTTAGAAATCAGGATATTGATAGCATTCACCTTTTAAGTGATATTATATGTAAAAATATTAAATATTTGCTCAGCCACAGTCTCCCTAACTAGACTGAAGAGCTCCGAGAGGACCCAGTGCCCAGCACTTTGACACATCATAAATATTTGCTAAGTGAATAGTCAACCTAATAAGATTCTTTCTTCACTTGGGAAAGAAAGCAGTCCAGGGATTACTTAAATATCCAGGGCCAGGCAGTCCTTCAGGACATTTTCTCTGTACCCCACTCTAAGGAAATTGAATATAATCTGAGTGAATAAATACAAATGAATAAGTGCTTCTTTGCATTGCAAAATGATTTGCCATGAGTTTTATTTTAAAAGAACCAAAAAATATGGGATTTACGCATAGATTTTTTTGCTTTTACTACTTAAAGCAAGATGTACCTGTATATGCGGCACAGGCCTCACAGCTGTGAAGGATTCTTGTGGATGATAAGTAGTATCTATACTTCTGCATATACTATCTATATTGTGATTTAGTATTTACAATAGCTATAGTACATATTACAATACTTTTATCTTTACCCGTGTGTGTGTGTGTGTGTGTGTGTGTGTGTGTGTGTGTATGTTTTAATAATTAGACTCTGACATGGCATATATGGCACCTTCACAAAATGGATAATACTAGAGACCAAGGCCTGGCTTTAAGTTAATGTAGACAAGAGGAATTTTGAGTTGCCTCCAAGTATAAACAGTCCCCAATCTAGGAATGAAGTATTGGCCCAAAGTTTAGAATCCAGCATGCATTTTTTTATCGAAACATCATTCTATTTGATGCTCAGATTTCCAAGCCAGTCCATACAAGCCTCTTGAACCCTGAATGGAGCCAAGTTATATATAGTGCTAATTAGTACCTGCTTAAGTTCAGACCTGGGGGTAAGGGCTGGTGGTGAGGAGAGAGGAGAAAGCAAGGAGTTACCTTTCACTTTTCTGGGTGGGAGGGGGTGAGGAATAAGCTCTAGGCAAAATCTCAAAGAAGACAAAGTTTGTATTTGACAGCTTCCTCTCTCCATTTCATCACATACTCTCCAGGCCCCCAGTGCTGTCATTCCGCCCTTTACATAATCCATCTATCCCAGACCCAGGCCTGCCTTGCTTCACAAAGAACCTCAGGCTCCACCATTAAGGACCTCACTCAACAATCAGAACCTGAATCCCTTCAGGGCAGCTGTCTGAGCCTTAGAAGGAAACAAGTTTAGTGAAGCAAATGAGAGTTGCTTAATTCTCAGATATCCACTCACTTTTAAAGATTTTATTATTCTTTATTACCCTCAAAATGAATTCCCCAATTACAAAATTTCAGGCAGAGGGCTGGAGTAAGTGAAAACTTGGCAACGGAGGAAATAGGAAAGAGGTGTGTGTGTGTGTGTGTGTGTGTGTGTGTGTGTGTGTGTGTGTTGGGGGTGGGGTGGGGTTTGATATTTCGGGGGATGGGGGATAGGCAGCACCAAGTAAGCCACACCTACCTCTCCTACCTGAGTACCTGCAGTCCTTAACGCCACCCCTTGTAAACAGCAGTAGTGCCATTGCAGCTTTTCCTGCTCTTTCCTTCTTTCACTTCTGAACCTGTTCCTTCTCTAACATGCTCAGGTTTAGGTTTCTTTATTGAAAGGACTAGCAGCCCTTATGGCAACAGAGGCCCTGATGAAGAGAGGGGTGCTGCTTTTCTACTAGTGCTGTTCAGAGCTGTCATTGCAGCTGTCCGTTGGTATTCACTTGGCCTTGGCCCTGTTCCAGCACTAGGAGAGAGCACTCAAAAACAAATATGGAAATTTAGGAATGTATTGGTGTAGGGAGATAACTTCATCAGGAGGTAATAAGGGGAAAAGGAAACACGGGAGAAGCGCTTTTGCCATTGCCAGTCCTGTGATCACCACCAAAATTAATAATAAAATAAGAAGTTTGGGGTCAAACATAGTGAGAAGTCCACTCCCATCAGGAGACCAGGAGAAGACAGGGAGTTAATACATGCAAATAATTCACATTCCTTTCCCTTTCCTCCCTGTTTCCTACATCTCTTACTCTCTGTCTCTTTATCTTGTAAAGTGGGGATAAGAATAGTCCCTACCTTATAGGGTTGTTGTGAGACTTAAATGAAATAACATGAAGTACTCATAAAAGTGACTGGCACATAACAAGTACACAGTAAATTCCATTTTTTAAATTAGATGAATCATTTGTTCTTGAACTTTAATAATTCAATGTAAGGAGAAAGCAGTCAAGGCTTGGGTTATTTCAGGCAGAATGTAGAACTTGGGCCTGGTTTCTAATGAAGTGCTAGCCTGGGATAGCTAAAAAGGAGAAGCCTTTTTGGGATCCTGGTATAGAAGAGGATAGAGGATGCCCCACAGAATTTCAGCCAGAATTCAGAAAGAGCAAGAACCTGATTTTTTCTGCCAAGGAAAGGAAGAATAAATCTACCCACCAGAAACTGGGAGCTGTAGCCACAGCATTTAGTTATAAAATGTAATCACATGACTAAAAAGTAGGAAAACCTGGTTGACCACATTTTTTGTTCTGAAAAATGATCAGGGGTTGGTGTTTATCATAATTTCAATAAAACCCCACAGTGTGACATGGCTATTTCCAACGTTCATTTACTTATAGGCTGTAGTAACAAGAAGTCTTCCATCCATTCATTCATTTATGGAACACCTACAGAGGGCCAGGTACTACACTTGGTTCTGGAGTTCCAATGGTGAACAATATAGACCTGATGTTGCCTGCACAGAGTATAGTCTACCAGGGAATACAGAAATTGAACAAGCAATTTCCAAGTGTAATAGTGGTATGAAAAAGGTAAGTCAAGGTGCTAAGGAAGTGTAGGTCATAGGAACCTGTCCTCATCATGGAAAGGCAAGGAATATTTACCTGAGGAAATGATATTGAAGGTGAGGCTTAAAGATGACTTAGAAGTTGGAATTCCACACCATATTTTGTTTTGAAACATGGTTTCACTGCTTTAAAAGAGTTTGAACAAGTGTTGGCCTAAAGCACTGATTCTTCAGGTGATTCCTGTTAGAGTGTAGGTGCTACTGGTAGGGAGGGCTGGGTACCCACTGTAAGCCCTCCCTTATAACAAAATTCTAACAAGGAAAGCATTAAATTCCAACAAAGAAAGCATTGAGCACTGCCCCAATGCTATGGATCACAAGACAGGGATATTTTGACGGAGGGAAGGGATATGAATCTGAAGTATTATCTGAAAAGGCAGCCTTAAATATGACTTTCCAGAGAGAATGAGGAACCACGTAGGTGCTGGAGTGGAGGCAGTAGAGTATCAAAATGTATTTTATCATTGACATTGTTAGAAAAAGCATGGTGATGATAAAAACCTAACCAAATTTTAGTGTGTTCTTTTATAGTTTTTAAGTTCTCTACAGACAATGCACCTATATGCTCTGTATACCACTCCCACCATTCACTCTCCCCCACCACATGCCAATAGGTGGCGGTTAGACAAAGGTTGGAGAAAGACAGATGTTTTCAGCGCAGTTTTCAGGAGCCTTTACTTTGCAATTCTAAGAAAATCAGCTCTCTGTAGTAGCTCTTGAGATATGGCCTCTTCTTAAATAACTGAAGTTATTGTATACTTATCTTGTTAGTGCCAAGGAAAGTAGCCATTTATGGTCCTGAGGTCATGTCAGGCAGAGAGGAGAACTGAGGCAATCAGCTGGTTGTCAGGCAACCCAAAACTCCCTTCTGCAGGGACTGGCTAATTGTTTCCTCAAATGTCTCTTTTGCTTTGGCTACTGGAGACCCAGTCTGAGTATAATTACTCTTCTGGATCTGAAACAAAGACACAATCACATGGGGTAGGATTGGAAAGGATCAGATATTCACCCCAAGCCACAGTCAGGGGGATGCCTGGAGCAAGACAACAGGCTTGAGAAGGCTCTGATGCAATGCAATGGGGACAGAAGCGGGTGTTTGATTGAAATGAAAAGGTCACTGTGAATTTGAAGTCCGAGCTGTGGCCTATGGGATGCCCTGACGTTTTGGAAACTGAGGACAAGCTCCAAGAATATTGAGACATTCTGGCAACTTTGGAGAGGAAACCCCTCCAGAAAAACACAAAAGAATATGAGCTGATTCAATGACTTTGGATAGAAAATGGAACTCTGGGTTCGATGGAATGAGGAAGATTTTCCAGCAAGCATAGGGGAAGGAGTCTCTGGGAAAGAAAAAAACAAAGGGAGAAGTTCAAAAAAAAAAAAAAAGGAGCCTAAAGTAGTCTGGTAAAGTTTGAGGGTAGACATTACTATATTTTTGCCCTTACAAAAAAGAAGTGGGCAAACTAGGAGTTCATCACGTATTTGTCAGTCCCTCCTCCTTTTTAGTCTCCAACCATGGTACTCAACACCCTCTTGTTTCCCCTTGAGTGTCTTCCAACACCGAAAGAAGCTGGAGAACATTTGGGGTTTGGCTCTTTGCAGCGGTATCAACCAAACAATAACCCATCAGATTTTTACTACTGTCATAAGTAAAAAAGAATCAACTCCCCCAAGCACACATGGCACCCCAAAGGCTGACCCCTCTGTCTAGTCCACTAGACCTGCTTGGGGCCATTTCTGCTTTTAGGATGGAATTGTTCAATAGCCTACCCTAAAGCAATCCAGTCAATTCAGACCACTGTGTTAATGACTGTTGATAAGTTGATGTCCAACGAAGTGAAAATCTGTCTTCTATGAATAAAGGAAAATTCTGTATCTTTTATTTAACTCAGTGCTTCCTCAACTTTTTTGCATTTACATGACTTCTTTTGTCACTCAAAACTTTATCTGATTATCCCATGATAGTAGTTGTACTTTTCATATCTGCTGATTAAGAAGAAACTATATGATGAAAAAAGTTATTAGGAATTCAGCCATATATTTAGAATGTTTTGTGATTTGTTAATCACAACAGCAGCAACCATTGATGTTTTAGAAATAGCAGTAAATATATTCATAGGATATATTTATTCAAAATAAAGGCAAATACCTTGCTCACAGGCAGATTTGCAGGTCCCTCACAAAAACTCCCTGATAAACTTGAGGGTTGTGGCCTCACAGTAAGAACCACTATCTTAATCACAAGAAATGACTGAAACAGGAAGTTTATCTCTTTAAAAATTTCATACTGAAGATACATTTGTGTCAGCAGGGTACGGTGGACCCTCTCCCATGTACCTCACAGGTGTATTTTCCATAGGAGGTCTGGTCAGGGCTAGTTAATAGCTGATAAAAAAAAAGAAAAAAATGCTATGGTGTTAGGTGGGTACTGGAATTATCTGGGGGATCACCTCATTAAAAAAACAAATACTCATATTTCAGGGAGCCACCCTAAATGTTCATTTGAAGGACTTCCACAAAGACCAAAAAGACCAACACTGGAGGAAGCTGGTGGAACTTTTAGGGTTTGACTTTTGGGGAGCAGAGGTGGCAGAACAATAGGCCATTAATCAAAGTTTGACGACTGTCACAAGCACAAAAGAACCAATTTCCAAAAAAAATGGGCTAATAGAGAAGAGCTGTACAACTCTGAATATAGAAAAAAATAACTTAATTGTACACTCTAAAAGGGTGAATTTTCAGAAAAAGTCAAGAACCATATGATTTCACTGATATGTGGGATATAAAACTAAAAGCAACAAAGGAGCAAGACAAACAAAGAAACAAAAACTCATAGACACAGACAATAGTTTAGTGACTACCAGAGGTTAAGTGGGGAGGGGAGTGGTAGATGATGGAAAATGGGGTCAAATACATGGTGATGGAAGGAGAACTGACTCTGGGTGGTGAGCACACAATGTGATATACAGATGATGTATTACAGAACTGTACACTTGAAACCTATGCAATTGTACTAACCATTGTCACCCCCAATAAATTTTAATTTAAAAAAAGGGTGAATTATATGGTTTGTGAATTATATCTCGATAAAGGTGTTATTAAAAAAATACTCAACCACAAGTGTCATCAAGGGTATTGAGGTCAACACTGTTGCTATATTAAGTTCCCTATAACTGAGCCCCTTAAACCTCTAATATCCAGGGCCTGTGAATTTAGGCTGTCCTCAGCTCCACAGAAAGCTGACTTCTGTTGATGTCACCTGTCTGACTTTGTATATTCTGAGGAGATGATGATGAAAAACATCAGATAGTGAAGTGGAATGGAGGTAAAACATCAGTGTTGAAATCAGACATCCTGGGTCCATGGCCTTGCTCTATGACCTAGGGTAAATCAATTCACCTCTCTGAGCCTCATCTTACTGTTTTATTTTATAACTTGCTCCTGTCTCTTGACATTGCTTTGAGGAATAAACAAGTTAATGAATACAAAATGCTTAGCATAATACCTAGCTGATGCAAACTGACCTGTTACTTGGTAATGCACAACTATTATTTGGTAAATAATGATAGCTGCAAACAAGCTTGAAGTGGTGTGGTCTAGCTACTCCTCTATGCTCTCCCTACCAGACTATAAAAAAACAAGGGCTTAGATAAAAATCTGCCTTATATAGTCATTATTCATTAGCAAAGCAGGCACAACACATCATAAAACCTCTTCTATAAGCTTGATGAAGTCCCAGATCTCAGTCCTTTTAAGTGCTCTGAGCACATCCTTTGAAAGAAAGATAAAGCACATATTCTCTAGTTATCATCATGCAGTCAAAAATTCTCCTAAACTAATGGCTTTGCACAGGACTCATTCAGGATTAATTTACTCGTGTCATCCTATAGAGTATAGGGTAAAAGCCTCGGTGGATTCTCATACTCTGTGCATCAAATATGGGGAGTGTCTTCAATTTATTTCAGCTAACCCATGTGTATTGAATGCCATTGATTTTGAAAATATGAGCCCACTTCTAACATTCATCTTAATAATATGACAATTTCACCAATAAAAGTTTTGACATACAATCTACTAGTTAACAAAATCTCAGTTTCTGAGTGAGATATCAATAGCAAAAGGACTTATAGTAGCCACCTCTGTAATTAATCCTTTCTAATAAATTCTCTCTGGATCCTGGACTATGCCCTCTTAACAGTATACTCAATTCTTTAATTAATATAGAACTTTTCAAGGTCCATTTTGTCTAAGTTGCAGAATTATGGGCATATCGTTATTTGAGGTAGTCCTTTATTTCTTTTTTCATGCCTATAGGTTCTGTAGTGATATCCCCTCCTTCATTACTGATTTTGGTAATTTGTGTCTTCCCTCCTTTTGCTTTGGTCAGTCAACCTGGCAAGAAGTTTGTCAATTTTATTGATCTTTTCAAAGAACCAGTTTCTGGTTTCATTAATTTTCTCTTGCCTTTCTGTATTTAGTTTCATTGATGTCTGCTCTTATTTTTATTATTTCCTTCTGCTGCTTTGCATTTAATTTGCTCTTCTTTTCCTCATTTCATAAAGTAGAAGTTTAGATTACTGATTTTAGATTTTATCTATTTCTTTTTTTGTTTGTTTTTGTTTTTTCAAGTCTTTTTTTTAATTAGTTTTAGGTGTACAACACAGTGCAATATACTTTTTACCCCTCAAAAGGACAACCCCCCTCCCCTAACCCACCACCCCATTCGCCCCCCTCTATATCATACATATCTATTACAATTCCATTGACTCCACTCCCACACTATACTCCACATCCTGTGATTATATATATATATATATATATATATATATATATATAATATATATATATATATATTCAATTATAGTTGACACACAATATTATACAACATCAGCTTCAGGTGTACAGTGCAACGATCAAGCCTCTACCCCATCCATGAAGTGGTCTCCCTAACAAGACATGTGACCATCTGACACCCTCCAAAATATTTACAATGTTATTAATTATATTCCCTGAACTATCTTTCATATCCCTGTGGCAATATTGTAGTTACTGATTTATGCTGTCTAATCCCTTACCTTTCTCCCTCATTCCCACCCCCTCCCAACTTACCTATTTCTATATAAGCATTAATTGGTATAAATTTCCCTCTAAGCACTACTTTAATTGCATCCCACAGTTATGCCATGTCGTGTTTTTATTTTCATTCATTCAGTTCAGAATATTATTAAAATTTTTCCTTGAGACTCCCTCTTTCAGCCATGGGTTATAGAGAAGTATTTGAAGATTTTCTAGATATCTTTGTTGCTAAACTTTAGTTTGATTCTATTAAAATTATTGCATTATCTCTATTATTTTAAATTTCTTAAGGTTTGTTTTGTGGCTCAGAATATGCTCTCTCTTGGTGTATATTCTATATGCACTTGAAAACACTGTATACCCCTATTTTTGGGTGAAGTGTTTTATAAATAGAAATTAGCTCAAATTGTAGATAGTGTTATTCTGGTCCTCTGTGTCCTTACTGATATTCTGTATGCCTGTACTAGCAGTTGCTGAGAGAGGAGTATTGAAGTCTCCAATAATAATTGCATATTTGTCTATTTCTCCTTATTTCTATCAATTTTTGATCAAATATTTGAAGCTCTGGTGTTAGATACATACACATTTTTAAGTGTAGTATGTTCAGGGAGAATTGACTCCTTTATAATAATAAAATGTTTTTCAGCATTTCTGATAATATCCCTTGCTCTGCAGCCTACTTTATCTGATACTAAAATATTTTGTTTAGACATTTATATACCTCACTAAGTGATAACCCCAATAAGTCTATTACCCATCTGACACTGTACATAGTTATTACAATATTATTGACTATATTCTCTATGCTGCATTTTGTATCCCCATGATTATTTTTATAGTTGACATTTAATATTATTTTGTTAATTTCAGGTGTACACAGCATTGGTTAGACATTTATATAATTTATGAACTGATCCCCCTGATAAGTCTAGTAATCATCTGACACTATACATAGTTTTTACAATATTATTGACTATATTCCCCATACTGTACTTTACAACCCCATGACTATTTTGTAACTACCAATTGAATTTCTTAATCCCTTCACCTTTCTCATCCAGCCCCCAACTCCCCTCCCATCTAGTAACCATCAGTTTGTTCTCTGTACCTATGAGTCTGTTTCTGTTTTGTTTGCTCATTAATTTGCTCTTTAGATGCCAGACATAAGTGAGATAATACGGTGTTTGTCTTTCTCAATCTGACTTATTTCACTTAACATAATACCCTCTAGGTCCAACCATGTTTAATGTTTGCATGGTATAATCAGTTTCCATCCTTTTACTTTTTTAAAAAGATTTTGTTGGGGAATTGGGGAAGAGGAACAGCGTTGGGGAATCAGGGAAGGGGAACAGAGAAGTTGCTGTCCTTTTGTTCTTCAGTCTAGTTGTGGAGTACGTTGCTTCACTGGTCCATGTTGGTATTACCATTGTGCTCTTCCCAGATGAGGCAGATCAGTCGGCAGCCATTGGATGGCCTCTCATGGCAACTCACAGCAGCTCACAAAAGTGCACGCCTGCTGCTGGCCATCCCCACTGCAGCCTATGCTGTCACCGGCGACTCACAGCAGCCAAGCTCTAGGTCGAGCTCTTGCTCACCATCTTAGCTGTAGAGGGCGCAGCATCACTGGCCTTAATGTGGGATCTGAACCGGGGCCCTGCTGCTCAGGGCTGGCGTTCCAAGCCAACTCTTAACCAATGCGCCATTTGGCCAGCACATCCTTTTACTTTTTAACTTATGTGTGTCTTTGTACTTAAAGTGGGTTTCATATAGGCAATATATAGTTGATGTATTTGTCAGGCTTCTCCAGAGAAACAGAACAAGTAGGATATGGATATGATAGATAGATGATAGATGGATAGATAGATAGATAGATAGATAGATATTAGAAATTTAATATATGTGTTAATTTAGAAAATGATATATATTCATTATAAGGAATTGGCTCATACAAATTTTGAAGCTGAGAAACCCCACAATCTGCCATGTGCAAGCTGGAGACCAAATAAATCTGGTAGTATAATTTAGTCTGAGCATGAAGATCTGAGAACTGGAGAGCTGATGGTGTGACTCCCAGTCCAAAGGCCAGAGAAGATGAGATGAGATGTCCCGGCTCAAACAGTAAAGCAGGAAAAAAGAGGCAAATTCCTTCTTCTGCCATTTGTTCTATCCAGGTCCTCACCAGATGGGCTAATGCTCTCTGCCTCCGCATGGGGAGGGCTATTTACTTTACCAGTCCACCAATTCAAATGCTAACTTTATATGTAAACACCCTCACTGACACAGCCAGAAACAATGTTTAATCTGGGCACCTGTGTCCAGTGAACATAACAAATAAAATTAACCATCACCATATGAATAAAAAAGAAACAGCAAATCTGAACAGATGGATTACTAACAACAAAATAGAATCAGAAATCAATAAAATCCCAACAAACAAAAGTGCTGGACCAGATGGCTTCACAGGTGATTTTTACCAAACACTCAAAAAAGAATTAATATCTATTCTCCTCAAACTGTTTGAAAAAATCCAACAGGAGGGAAGGCATTCAAAGCTCATTTTACAAAGCCACCATTACCCTGATTCCAAAACCAGACAAAGACACTAAAAACAAACAAAACAAGAAAAAAAAGAAAGAATAATATAGGGTGATATCCCTAGTGAACATAGGTGAAAAAATCCTCAAAAAATATTAGCAAACCGAATTCACCAATACATTAAAAAGATCATACACTACTATTGAGTGGGATTCATTCCTGGAACATAAGGTTGGTTCAACATCCACAAATCAATTAATGTGAAACACCACATAAACAAAATGAAAAATAAAAACCATGTGGTTATATCAATAGGTGCAGAAAAAGCATTTAACAAAAACCAACATGGATGTATAATAATAATAATAAAAAACCTCAACAAAGTGGGAATAGATGTAACATAACATAATAAAGGCCATGTATGACAAACCCACATCTAATATCATACTCAATGGGGAAAGCTAAAAGCATTCACCTTAAGATCAGGAACGAGGGCCAGCCAAGTGGCACACTGGTTAGGAGTTGGCTTGGGTCGCCAGCTCTGAGCAGCAGGGCCCTGGTTGGGATCTCACATGAGGGCCAGTAATGCTGTGCCCTCTACAGCTAAGATGGTGAACAACAGCTCAACCTGGAGCTGGGCTGCCATGAGTTGCCAGCGACCATGTAGGCTGCACTGGGGCTGGCTGGGAGCTGGGTACACTTTCATGAGCTGCCATGAGCTGCAATGAGAGGCCGTCCAATGACCGGCAAGTAACTGCCTCCGCTGGGAAGAGCGCAGTGATAACACCAACATGGGCCAGTGAAGCGACATCTTCCACAACTAGACTGAAGAACAAAAAGGACAGCAACTTGTCTGTTCCTCTTCCCCAATTCCCCAACGCTGTTCCCCTCCTCCACTTCCCCAATGAAATCTCAAAAAAAAAAAGAGAAGATCAGGAACGAGACAACGATGCCCACTGTCACCACTTTTATTCAACAGAGTACTGAAACTTCTAGCCACAACAACCAGACAAGAAAAAGAAATAAAAGGCATCAAAGTGGGTAAGAAAGAAGTAAAACTGTCATTATGTGCAGATGACATATATACAGAGAACCCCAAAGATTCCACCAAAAGACTATTAGAACTCATAAATGAATTTAGTAAGGTAGCAGCATACAAAATTAACATTCAGAAATCAGTTGCATTTGTATACACCAATAACAAACTATCAGAAAAAGAAATTAAATTAAAAATTCTGTTTGCAATTGCATCAAAGAAAGATACTAAGAATACATTTAATCAAGGGTGTGAAAGACCTGTACTCAGAAAACTATAAACCATTGAAGAAATAAACTGAAGAAAATACAATGAATGGAAACATATACCATGCTCATGAGTAGGAAGAATTAATATAGTTAAAATGTCCACACTACCCAAAGAAATCTATGGATTCAGTGGAATCCCTATCAAAATACCAATGGCATTTTTCACAGAACTAGAACAAATAATCCTAAAATTTACATTGACTCATAAAAGACCCTGAATAGCCACGGCAATCCTGAGAAAGAACAAAGCTAGAGGTTTCACAATACCTGATATCAAATTATACTACAAGGCAAAAGTAATGAAAACAGCATAGTATTGGCATAAAAACAGACTCATAGATCAATGGGAGAGAACAGAGACTTCAGAAAAAAATCAATGCCTATATGGTCATTTAATCAACAATTATTGTATTATATACAATAATAAACTCATAATGGATTACAGACTTAAATGTAAGACCCAAAAATGATAAAACTCTTAGAAGAAAATATAGGAAGTAAACTCTCAGACATTAACCTTAGTAATATTTTTACTGGGCAAGGAAACGAAAGAAAAAATAAACAAATGGGACTACATTAAACTTAAATAAAAGTTTTTGCACAGCAAAGGAAACCATCAAGAAAAAGAAAAGGCAACCTACTAAATGGGAAAAGATATTTGCCAATGATACATCTGATAAGGGGTTAATATTGAAAATTTATATTAAAAAAATTCATACAACTCAATACAAAAAAAACAAAAAATAAAATTTAAAAATGGGCAGAGGACCTGAATACACATTTCTCCAAAGAGAACACATAGAAGGCCCATAGATGTGAAAAGATGATCAACATCACTAATCATCAGAGAAATGCAAATAAAAACCACAATGAGATATAATATCACACCTGTCAGAATGGCCATCAATAAGTCACCAAACAAGTGTTAGCGAAGATGTGGAGAAAAGGGAATCCTCATGCACTTTTGGTGGAATTGCAAATTGGTGCAGCCACTATGGAAAACAGTATGGCGTTTCCTCAAAAAGTTAAAAATAGAACTACATTATGGCCCAGCAATTCCACTCCTGGGTATTTATCCAAAGAAATCCAAAACAGTAATTTAAAAAATATATACACCCCATATGTTTACTGTATCTCTGTTCACGATAGCCAAGATATGGAAACAACTGAAATGCCCTTCAATGGACGATTGGATAAAGAAATAGTGGTACGTTTATACAATGAAATAAAAAAGAATGAAATCTTACCATTTGCAACAACATGGATGGAACTAGAGGACATTATGCTAAGTGAAATAAGTAAGGCTGAGAAAGACAAATATCATATGATCTCACTTATATGTGGAATCTAAAGAACAGAATAAAAGAAAAAAATCAGAAATAGACTCATAGACATAGAGAACAAACTGATGGTTGCCAGATGGGAGGGGAATTGGGGGGATGGGTGAGAAATGTGAAGGGATTAAGAAACACAAATTGGTAGTTACAAAATATTCTCGGAGATGTGAAGTGCAGTGTGGGGAATAGAGTCAGTAATGTTGTAAAATTGTATGGTATAGGATGGGTGCTGGACTTGATGGGGGGGTCACTTCATAAGTTGTATGGATGCCTGGCCACTGCACTGTACACCTCAAATTAATATAAAATAGTATCAAATGTCAATTATAATATATATACTGAGAGTGCCAAAAAATGTATATAAGTGGACACTTTGGTCACCGTTGCTCAAGCAGTAGTTCGCCATAATCAGAAGTGTCTGGACACTGATGGTAACCACTTTGAGCAACTCTTGTAACTACAGAAGTCAAATGTAACTTGTATTTATCTTTTGTTATTGGTGTATATTGAGTATTACAATGTTAATACAGTTTTCCTTTCTTAAAATGTGTATACATTTTTTGGCACCGTGTGTGTGAGTGTGTGTGTGTGTGTGGTCTGACAATTAAGTTCGAGAACTTGTTGCAATGATGCTTCTAACTTTTTATTTATGGTTTTATTGAGGAATTGGGGAAGGGAATAGTATTGGGGAATTGAGGGAAAAGGAACATTGTGTTATTCCAGGACCCATCAGCTCCATGTCAAGTCGTTGTCCTTCAATCTTAGTTGTGGAGGATGCAAGCTCAGCTCCAAGTCCAGTCGCCACTTTCAATATATTGGGTTGTCAGAAAATCATGGCGCATTTTTGCAATGAAAACCATAGAAAAAATACGTCATGACTTTTCCGACAACCCAATAGTTTCAGTGGGGGCGGGGGAGGAAAGGGGGGCACAGCCCACCATCCCATGCAGAAGTCGAACCAGCAACCTGGCTGTTAAGGGCATGTGCTATCACCAACTGAGCCATCTGGCCAACCTTCGGCAGCTCGCGGCTGCTCAACTCAAGGTGCTGTGTTCAATCTTAGGTGCGGGGGGTGGGGGACACACAGCCCACCTTCCCATGCAGGAGTCAAACCATCAACCTTGTTGTTAAGAGCACACGTTCTCACCAGCTGAGCCATCTGTCCACCCATTAGCAGCTCAGCAGCAGCTCAGCTCAGGCGCAGCTCACTAGCCCATGTGGAAATCGAACCAGCAACCCTGTTGCTCAGAGCTCACACTCTAACTAACTGAGCCATCCAGCTGGCCCTGTTGCTAACCTTTTTAGATATCAGAGGGATTATTCATTATGAATTTGTACCAACTGGACACACAGTTAACCAACTGTACTATTTGGAAATGCTAAATAGGCTGCATAACCTGAACGTTTCGCCAACAATTAATGACGCTTGCATCACGACAGTGCACCAGCTCCCATGGGACTGTCTGTGAGGGAGTTTTTAGCCAGTAAATAAATAACTGTATTGGAACACCCTGCCTACTCACCTGATCTGGCCCCCAATGACTTCTTTCTTAGCTAAGATGAAGGAAATATTGAAAGGAAGATATTGTGATGACCTTCAGGACATCAAGGGTAACACGTTGACAGCTCTGATGGCCATTCCAGAAAAAGAGCTCAAAATTGCTTTGAAGGATGGACTAGGTACTGGGTCAGTGCATAGCTTCCCAAGGGGAGTACTTCAAAGATGATCATAGGGCCGGCCGAGTGGCACATTGGTTAAGAGCTGGCTTGAACACCAGAGGGCCCCGGTTCGGATCCCACATATGAGGGTCAGTGACACTGCCCTCTACAGCTAAGATGCTGAACAACAGCTCAACCTGGAGCTGGGCTGGCATGAGTCACCAGCGACGGCGTAGGCTGCAGCCCCTGCTGCAGTGGGTTGCCATGGGCTATCATGAGTAGCCAGCAGCCAGCGTGAGCAGGCAGCAGCCACCATGAGCGGCTGTTCAGAAGCCGGCGACTGATCTGCCTCACCCGGGAAGAGCGCAATGATGGTGCCAACTTGGGCCAGTGAAGCTACGTCCTCCACAACTAGACTGAAGAACAAAAGGACAGCAACTTGTCTGTTCCCAGCCCCCAATTTCCCAATTAAAAAAAGATTACCGTAGTGATACTTAGAAATGAGGTATGTAACACTTTCTAGAATGAGTTCACAAACTTAATTGTCCGACCTCGTACACAAGGTGTGATCAAAAGATATGGTGAATCTTTAAATTTTAAAAATGTTATTACAGTAAAAGACACATTGCCACTAATCCCCCTCAAAATACTCCCCCTCACTTTGAACACACATATCCCATCATTCTAGCTACTTTCTGAAGCAGTTCCAGAAGTCATCTTTCATGTCTTTACTTCATCCTCCATCATGACAACACTTCGTATAACACATCTCTTCTGATATGGCAATTTCTGTCAAATAAAAACATTACTGTGTGTCCTCATCCACCGTATTCACCGCATCTGGCACCACACAACTTCTGGCTCTTCCCCAAATTCAAAATGACCATGAAATAAAAACATTTTGAATCGATTTGGTACATCGAGGCAGCTATGACAACACAACTAAAGACACTCACATATATTTAGAGTCACAGGACTTAAAGCATAGGGTATATAACCAGTGGTATAATAATAGCTCTCTAAGGTGTCAGATGGATAGTAGACTTGTTGGGGTTATCACTTTGTGAGGGGTGTAAATGTCTAATCATTATGTTGTTTTTACACCTGAAACTAATAATAAAAGTAAATTAATCAATTAACCATCACCAGTTTACCTGTTGTCAACTTGGCATTCATATGCATCTCCTTAAATCATACTTAATCTCCAAATAAAGACAATAACAAAGTCTAATTCTGCCTAACATGATACAACTATCTTGCACACAACTGAAAATGCACTAATTCTTTCCCCAGAAGTGCCTTTGAATGATGTTAACTCTTCTCCTTGATATAAAGAGGAAATACT
The DNA here is from genome assembly GCF_001890085.2 of Hipposideros armiger. Taxonomy (NCBI): domain Eukaryota; kingdom Metazoa; phylum Chordata; class Mammalia; order Chiroptera; family Hipposideridae; genus Hipposideros; species Hipposideros armiger. The sequence goes on along the minus strand of NW_017731664.1, from coordinate 837,398 downwards.
TATGACAATTATAGTCCTCATTTCTGTAACTTTTCATGTGGTCCTAGATGGTTCTTACAGCAACATACCTTCTCCCACTATGCATTCTGTATCCCCTTTGCCTTTAGCAAGCATATCAGCTGATCATGGTTCTTTACATGATGGGGTGACCCAAACCTTCATTGAAGGGTCTAGGCAATTAGTAGCCCTGCCTAGATTGAGTTGTTGTAGTTTTTCATTCATCTTAATCACAAGGCATGGTGGTATTAACAGACACCCTAAGAGATTGCCTGCATTTCAGACATACACTTCCTTACCTCCACTGTGGTGTAGTAGTCCAATTTCCCCTTGGTAATCAAGATCAGTCACCTCCACCAACATCATAACTCTCTTCTTTGCCTGTTGATTCAGAGGCATGAGGAGTCCAAAGAGGCAGGGCAGCAGTCTTAACTTTCAATTCAATGGAATCATTGTTGTGTCTTCTGGTGAAAGCATCCCTCCTTCTGGAACTAAGTGCTCTAGGCCAACAAAACATAAAATTGTAGGAACAGGAAGCAAAAATTTTGCTATTGGGTCACTAGAGGTAATAGTAAGTAGAGCCACTCCCATTTTTATCTCTTGATTCCTCGACCTGCGATTCCTGGGTATCAGAGAAACAGCACAAAAGTATATCGGACACTATGCAGAGCATATAGTCTTCTGGAGAACCTTGCCACAGTCCTGCAAGATATTTCCACCTAGCTGGTGATGTAACTAAGTCTACAAAAGGCTGTTCCACTGTTCTATCATGCCAGCTGCTTCAAGATGGGGTGGAACATGGAAAAATCAATGGATTTCATGAGCATGGGCCCACTGCTGCACTTCTTTTATGGTGAAGTGAGTTTCTTGATCTGAAGCAATGCTGTGTGGAATGCCATGATGGTGCATAAGGTATTCTATAAGCCCATGGGTGATATTTTTGGTGGGAACACTGCATGCAGGAAAGGCAAATCTGTGTCCAGAGTAAATGTCTATTCTAGTAAGAACAAAACTCTGCCCTTTCATGATGGAAGTAGTTCAATGCAATCAACCTGCCACCAGGTAGCTGGCTGATTACCCCAGGAAATGGTGCCATATTGGGTGCTCAACATTGATCTATGCTGCTGGCAGTCTATCTATGCCTCTGGCAGTGATGGATATAGCCAGATTAGCCTTGGGGAATGGAAATCCATATTGCTGAGCCCTGCTACCATGGTCATTATGTTCATGAGCCCCATGAGCAATGACAGAAGTGGCTGGGGAAAGAAGATGGCTGGTGTCCACAGAGGTCATCCTATTCACTAGACTATTAAAATCCTCCTCTGCTGAGGTCACCCATTGGTGAGCATTCACATGGGACACAAATATCTTCACATTTTTCACCCATTTAGAGTGACATATCTATATTCCTCTTCCCCAAATTTATTTGTCATTAATTTTCTGGTCCTGGTCCTTTTAAGTTCCTGACCATCCAACTAAACCATTGGCTGCAGCCCACAAATCAGTGTATAATCACACATCTGGCCATTTTTCCTTCCAAGAAAAGTGAACAACCAGGTGTACTGCTAGAAGTTCTGCTCAATGAGAGGATTTGCTTTCACCACTGTCCTACAAGGATATCCCAGAGAGAAGCTGTAATGCTATAGCTGTCCACGTTTGCATGGTGCTTACATATCATACAGAACCATCTTTAAACCAAGCCCAAGTTTTTCTTCCTGTCATCTGATAATAGAGAACTCCCCATGAGATCATAGGTGTAGGTTGGGAGAGAAAAGGCAGAGTAGCAGCATTTGGGCCACTTCTTCAAGGCCTGTTTAGGCTCCACCACATATATGCTACTTCCATTTGAAGTGGGGCTGTGTACACTCAACTTTATGCCTTGGTGAGTCCAACAATGCTCAGTTTATTAGAAGCAACTCAGATCACATGTTAACTTGTTGGCCCATGGTTAAGTGTTCAGTCTCTGCTAATGCCCAGTAGCAGGCCAAGAGCTGTTTCTCAAAAGAGGAATCTACAGGATGGTAGGCCTTAGCTTCAAAATTCTAAGGACCTGCACTGTGATTGATCTAGCATTTCTAACTTGATCACTGTGGGTCACCTTTTGGTCCATGTTTCAGCCAATCTGGTAGAGCCCTTTCTAACTCATTGGACTACAATATTAAATGCAAAATCTCTCTGCTTAGTGAGCCCATATCAATAAATTCAATCTGATTCAACCTTCTGTTTCTTCCATCATTATTGTACATTTTTAGTATCCATTCCCACACATGGTCATCAGATTTCTGTCTATATAAATTATAAAATTCAAGTATTCCTTTTGGAGTGTAATGCATCTCCTCATAGGTCACACATTGTAACTCATCTTTATGGGCCTGGTAGGACTTGAGTCTGGGTCTAGAAGCAAAAACGGGTGGCTGGGGTAGGTCTTGAATATAATCAGCATTCTCTTGCATGGCAACTGCTTAAGGGGAAGCCATTAAAGATTCCTCAGGCAATTTAGGGTTGATCTCAGATGGAAAGAGAAAGGCCAATACCTCTGTAGGTAGGGTGGCCGCTTCCACTGGGGGTGGGAAAACTTCTTACGAGGGAAAATGAGAATAATTAGAATTTAGGAGCTCAATATCCCCAGCTTCACCAGGGTCTTTCCACATGTCCTCATCCCTACTTACAGGACCCAGTTCTTTTCTAATCAATTACCTCACTTTAACAGCAGACATCCTGTGAGGCTGGAAGTTCAACTTGCATTGTAATTCAGTCAGTTACAGGATAAGGTATTCTATAGGTTCTGTGGTTGATTTTCAGAAATTTCAGCCCTATAGCTATAGGAGATAAGGGTATCTTCCAGGGCACACATATTAGGTCATTCATGTGGTGCTTAAACTAGGAATTCTAGCCCCTGAACTCATCCTTTTCTTACATTGCTTTGTCCATCAATACTAGAAGCAACCAACAAATATCATTATATTCATTAGTTTTCTAAAAATATTTGAAGGATCATATACAGTGTCACTTAGCTCCTTGCTTTTTACAAGTAGTTGATTAGGAGTATCCCATGCCGGTATTTTGTATATCTCTATAAACAGTTCATGCCATAGACTAATAGACATAGTGCTCTCTTTGCTGCTGGGAACAATCTTTTGCAACTGAAATCTAATTGCTAAAGATCCAATTGCAGGAACCTCAGAACCAATTCAGAAAACTTATCCTTAAATTTACCCAAGGAGGTGAAAGACCTATATACTGAACAATATAAGATATTGATGAAAGATATTGAAAAAGACACAAATAAATGAAAAGATGTTCCTTGCTCATGGATTGGAAGGTTAATATTATTAAAATGTCCATACTACACAAAGCAATTTATAGGTTAAATAAAATTCCTATCAAACATTCAATGGCATTTTCACAAAAGTAGAACAAACAATTCTAAAATTTGTATGGAACCACAAAAGACCCTGAATAGCCAAAGTAATATTAAGAAAAAAGAACAAAGCTGAAGGCATCACTCTCCCTGACTTCAAACTATATTACAAAACTGTAATAATCAAAACAGTATCATATTGGCATAAAACAGACACATAGATCAATGGAACATAGTAGAGAGTCCAAAAATAAACCCACCCATATGTGGTCAATTAATTTAGGACAAAGGAGCCAAGATTATACAACATGGAAAAGGGATTCTGTTCAACAAATGGTGCTGCAAAAACTGGACAGCCACATTCAAAAGAATGGAACAATATTGCTATCTTATACTATACCAAAAAGTAACTCAAAATGGGTTAAAGGCTTGAATGTAAAGACCTGAAACCATAAAACTCCTGGAAGAAAACATAGGCAATAAGCTCTTTGACATTGGTCTTGGTGGTTACTTTTTGGACCTGACTCCAACACAAAGGCAACAAAAGCAAAATAAATAAGTGGGACTACATAAAACTAAAATGTTTCTGCACAGTAAAGAAAATCATCAACAAAATAGAAAGATAACCTACAGAATGGGAAAAAAATATTTGCAAATCATATACTGATAAGAGGTTAACACCAAAATGTATAAAGAACTTAGAAAACTCAACAACAAAAAAACAAACAATCCAATTAATAAGTGGGAAGAGAATCAGAATAGAGATTTTTCCAGAGAAAACACACAGATGGCAAACAGGTACATGAAAAGATGCTCAATATCACTAATCATCAGGGAAATGCAAATCAACCACAAGGAGTTATCACCTCACACCTATTAAGGTAGGTATTATCAAAAAGACAAGAAATAACAATTGTTGGTAAGAATGTAGAGAAAAGGAGACCCTTGTGCACTGCTGGTAAGAATGTACATTGGTTTAACCGTAATGGAAAACAGTATGGAGGATCCTCAAAATATTAAAAATAGAACTACCACATGATCTAGCAATTCCACTTCTGTATGATTGTCCAAAAAAACTCAAAAACACTAACTTGAAAATAAATATGCACCCTTGTGTTTAATGCAGCATTATTTTCAATAGCCAGGGTATGGAAGCAACTTTAAATGTCCATTAATAGATAAATAAAGAAGATGTGATGTGATGTGATGTGAACTGTGTATATGCAATGAATATTATTCAGCCATAACAAAATAATGAAATCTCACCATTTGGGAGAACATGGATAAACCTTGAGGGCTTTATGCTAAGAAAAATAAGTAAGGGAAAGACAAATACAGTACAATCTCACTTACATGTGGAAATTAAAAACAGCAACAACAAAAACTAAGCTCATATAAAGAGAACAGAGTGGTAATTGCCAGAGGAGGGGATTAGGGGGTGGGAGAAATGAATGAAGTGGGTCAAAAGGTACTTGTAGTTATAATATAATGAAATCATGGGGATAGAATGTATAATGTGGTGACTATAGTAATTATACTATATTGCATATTTGAAAGTTGCTAAGAGAGTAGATCTTAAAAGTCCTCATTACACACACAGACATGCGTGCACACACGCACATGTACACACACACACACACACACACACAAATTTGTAACTATGTATGGTGACAGATGTTAACTATTGGGTCATCCGGAAAGTCATGACACATTTTTGCATTGAAAAACAGAAAAATACATCATGACTTTCCCGACGACCCAATAGACTTATTTTGGTGATCATTTCACAATATATACAAATATATAATTATTATATTGTAAACCTGAGACTAATATAATGTTATATGTCAATTATACCTCAATAAAATTATAAAAAAATAATTAAAAAAAACTCATCTTTAAGATTCTGTTATTCTTGAACCACTATCACTGCCAAATACAAAATCTGTATTAGTCAGGGTTATCCAGAGAAATAGAACCAATATGATATAGATATAGATAGTTAGATAGATGATTGATAGATAGATAGATAGATAGATAGATAGATAGATAGATAGATAGATAGATGATGGATAGATACATACATATGGGTAGAGATAGAGATGATAGAGTTAGAGACAGAGACAGAGACAGAGATAGAGATAGAGATAGAGATGATAGAGATTTATTATAGGAATTAGCACATGTGATTATGGAAGCCAAGATCTGCATCCTGCAAGCTGGAGACCCAGAAAACCTGGTGGTGTAATTTAGTCTGACTCCAAAGGCCTGAGAACAAAAGCAGCCAATGGTATGAATTCCAGTCTGAGGGCCAAAGAAAATGTGATAATATGTCTCAGGTCACATAGTGAGGCAGAAAAAAGGGGGCAAATATTTCCTCTGCCACCTTTTATTCTATTCGGTTTCACTGGATTGGATGGTGTCTACCCACATTGGCAAGGACAATTTATTTACAGAGTCCATCAATTCAAATGCTAATCTCATTAATCCTTGAATCTCAAACATTCTCACAAACCTACCCATAAATAATGTTTAATCTGTGTACTCTGTGACCAGTAGGTCCACACATAAAATTAACCTCCACAGTTGAGTCATGATTTTATGCAACCTTACAATCTCTTCCTTTTGATTAGTGTGTTTCAAATATGATCCTTTAATTCATCCAACAAATATTTATTAAGTGTACGATATGTGTCAGGCATTGTGCTTGGTACTGGGAATACAGTGATGAGCAAAACAGCATAGCATAATGGTTGAAAGCATGGACTCTGGAACCAGCCTCCTTAGGTTTGAGTCCTGGTTCTGTCATTTATTAGTTTTGGGAGCTTGGAAAAGATACTCTGTCTCTCTGGTTCTGTTTCCTCCATGTACATGGCAATAATAATGCCTCATGGAGTTACTATGAGAATTAAAGGAGTTAATATTTATGAACTCTGAGAAAATTGCCTGACACATAGTAAAAGTTATATATGTGTTTGTTTCTTCTCTCCTTAATTTGTTTTATTAGTTTCAGTTTATTTTTATTAAATATCTTAGGGTTACAATGGTTAGTAAAATTACATAGGTTTCCAAGTGTACATTTCTATAATACATCACCGATATATCAACTTGTGTGCTCACTACCCAGAGTCAGTTTCCCTTCTATCACCATATATTTGACCCCCTTTACCCTCTTATAACCTCTAAACTGTTGTCTGTGTCTGAGTTTTGGTTTTTTTTTAAGGTTTTATTGGGGAATTGGGGGAGGGGAACAGCACTGGGGAATCGGGGAAAGGGAACAGAAAAGTTGCTGTTGTTCTTCAGTCTAGTTGTGGAGGACGTAGCTTCACTGGCCCATGTTGGTATTATCACTGCGCTCTTCCCAGGGGAGGTAGTCGCTCTCCGGCCATTGGACAGCCGCTCACGGTGGCTCAAGGCAACTCACAAAAGCTCACGCCGGCTGCCGGTCAACCCCACTGAAGCCTATGCCATCGCCAGCGACACACAGCAGCCGAGCTCCAGGTCGAGCTGTTGCTCACCATCTTAGCTGTAGAGGGCGCAGCATCACTTACCCGCATGTGAGATCCGAACCAGGGCCCTGCTGCTCAGAGCTGGCGTCCTAAGCCAACTCTTAACCAACCCACCACTCAGCCGGCCCTATGAGTTTTTGTTTCTTTTTTTGTCATGTTTCTTTGTTGCTTTCAGTTTTATATCCCACATATGAGTGAAGTCATATGGTTCTTGATGTTTTCTGACTTATTTCGCTTAGCATAATAATCTCAAGATCCATGCATGTTGTCACAAATGGCACTATTTCATCTTTTCTGATGGCATAGTATTCCATTGGGTATATGTACCACATCTTCTTTATCCAATCATCTATCAAAGGACACTTTGGTTGTTTACATGTCTTGGCCACCATAAATAATGCTGCAATGAACATCAGAATGCATGTATCTTTGTGGACAAATGTTTTCACATTTTTCAAATGTTTTTCAGGAGAGGGATGGCTGGGTCACGTGGTAATTCTATTCGTAATTTTTAGGGAACCTCCATACTGTTTTCCATAGCAGCTGTACCATATGTGTTTGTTAAACAACAAAATACTTAGACTATCTCTGCCCCCCACCCCCAACCCGGGAACTTAGAGTCTAGTGGGAGAGACTGACTTTAATCTAAAAAACACACAAGTAAATGTAAAATGCAAGTGTGATCAGTGCTACAAGAAAGATTTACATGGAGCTGTGAGAGTTTGTATAGTGGGGATTTGACCAGAGAAGGCATCTCTGAGGAAGTGATATTTGAGCTGAGGGTAAGAAGGGGTAAATTATGCAAAAACCATGTCTTTGGAAAGAATATGATGAGTGACTCTATATTTCCTGTCTTCCTAACTAAGTACTCTGTTGAATGAGGGCATGACCCAAGTCTCCAACTTCTGTATTCTTCATTATGCCCAGTAAGCATGATAGGTATCCTGAACAAGTCTGATGATGTTCGTGACAAGCAAGAAATGCCATTCTGGAGGCATATTTTTCCTTCCTCTTGCCTGGCTACCCCAAATCTAGAAAACCAAGTGTACAAAAATATTTGAAGCAGTCTGTCTAGAAGGCAAGGACACTGAAGGGAAGCAACAGTTGGATGATGATTGTATGTCTCTGTTAGCATTTTGGCTGCTGTATCATTTCAAAAACATTTTCTCCACAGATTCAGCCTTGGGAAACTAAGAAGCTGTGCTGAGCAGAGGACACTGTGGACTGAAGCTCTTCGTACTTCCTTGTGGTGTTTAATTTTGAAGCCCATGATCCTCTGGAGGGACATTCTTTACAAACCAGTCTCCATTTCGTCACATGTGGCTAAAGGATTGGAATCATAAGCACCTGCAACAATTTTATTTCCAGGATTCTTTCTCTTGTCAACTACAGATCAGGAAACAAATGTACGAAAGCAGATATCTTTTTTCCTCATTCAAAGTAGGAGCAGCTGCCATTTGCCGTATGGAACTGCTGAAAACCTTGAACAATCCATTTCAGGGCACATTCTGAAGAACATTTCCATCTGGTGTAGAGATATGTATCAATCCAACCTTGAGAACCACACATTTTGCTTACTACTTTGCTATATTTTAAGAGGTTACTTGTACATTTGTAAGAAACTAGATAAAAATAAACAACAACAATAATATATCAGTTAGAGTAGGATTCTTTGTTTTCAAGCCACTGAAAACCCAATTAAAATTATCTTGGCTTCTCGAAAGGGAACTTATTGGCCAATGTATGGTTCAAGGGCAGACCCAGCTTCTGGTGAGTTTATTCTGTTCACCCAGTCTCTCGCTCTCTTTCTCCATTTCTCAGTTCCAGTTCTTTGGTGAGGGCTCTATTTTCAGATACATTCTCCCTTCTTCGTCCAATGAGGGACTTGGTTGGTACATCCAGGGTCACATTTACCCCATTCATGTCAAACAAAATAGAAGCCTCTTTTGCCCAGTATTCCCAGCTAAAGTTTTGAGATTTGATCTGATTTGAACAGCTTGTAACATATGCCCATCCAAAACCAACCACTGTGCCAAGGGAATGAAATGAGTGACTGGTTTATCCTCAGCCATGTTTTTTTTTTTACCTGGGATAGAGTCAACTGCCTCAAACCTACCTGTACCCCCAAATGGAAATCAGGATTGTTGGGAAGGCACAAAGTAGAAATGTCTGGTGAGAAGGCAAACAACAAAATCCCACTTTATGCAACAATAATTGTTGCTTGTATTAGAAAAGTGTTTTCACTTTAAACTTGTCTAAGTCCATTCCTGTCCATTAGCACACTAGAGCCTCGTGACAACCCTGGAAGGTAGCTAAGACTGGAAATATCATTCCCATATAGCTGAGGAAACTGAAGCCCAGATGAGTCAAGTGAATTGGACAAGGCAGCACTGTTGCATAGTATTAGAGACACATGGCTCACAGGCTGTAGAAATCCAGATTCTCTAAATACCAAATCCATATATTGGGCTGTGCTCATTTTATCTTATTTTTAACCCCATAACTCATTCCCATTCCTCTCTTTCTCACCATGCCCACAGCTATTCTAATTTGTTTAACATGTAGCTTTTGTGTTTGAATGTGTTCTTTCAAACTGCATATTGTTGTTTCATATATATGTATTCTTAATTTACAGTAGTGGTACTATGTTATATATTGCATTCTGTTTCTTACTTTTTCATTCAGCATCATGTTTTTAGATCAGTCCATATTGCTGTGTGTATATTTAATCTGTTACTTCTAACTGTTGCATAATACTCTATAGCATGCAGCCACCATATTTTACCTATCCACTCTCTTAGTCAAGGATTCCCACTAGGGTACTGCTAAACTTCCACCACCACAAATAACACTTCCACAAACATCTTCATACATGCCCCACCCCAAGGGCTTGTGTGGGAATTTTCCTAGATATATATGCTCAAGAGCAGAATTATTGGGTCATAGGATAGCTGTATATTTAATGTGACTAAGTTAGCTATATGACCCTCAAGTCAGTGAGGCCTTCCTTGGTCACTACTTCAATTTCAACTCCCATGTTACATTTCATATACCAATTTCCGGCTTTAATTTCTCTGCTTAGCACTTATAACTATCTAATAATTAAATAATTGACATGTTATCTTTATTATCTTATAATAATAAGTAGTTGTTATGATAAGAATTTAACAGAGTTGTGTTTGTTTTGTTCATTGTTTATATCCCAAGCACATAGAACAGCACTTGGCACATGGATGGTGCTCAATACTCATTGAGAGAATGGAATAGTGCCAAATTGTTTTCCAGAATAGCCGCACCAGTCTACATTATTCAGAACATAAGGGCTCTTATATCCCCATGTCCTTATCAACACTTTATCAACTTTTTAATTTTTGCCAGTCTGAAAGCTACTTAGTTAAACTTGAATTTCTCTAATTACTAATGAGCTTGAGCACTTCTTGATAGATGTCATTTTATCTAAGTGCTGCCCATGGAGGTGAGTTCTCTGTTACTAAAGAGGCAAATCAAGTTTTAGAAAAGTTTCGCAAACAAATGCCCTGAGCTGCACATCCATATCCCTAACTATTGGGTTGTCGGAAATGTCATGACGCACTTTTGCAACAAAAAACATAGAAAAAAATATGTCATGATTTTTCCAACAACCCAATGAAAAGGAAGCACAGTCAGGATGTCTAATGTCCAATTTGTGAAGAAAACTCTAAACCCCAAAAGAATTGCTCAGAACATCAGGCACTCTTCACTTAGTGAGCAGAAAATTCTCTGAATAGCCATTTGTTCCTCATTAGCCCCAGTTAATGCACCCAAGGAAGTATGTGTCCCAGGATTAGCTCATATATGAAGCTCATTTCAAATATCATACCCTCCCTTTCTAAGCCTGTTCCAGATCCTCTCACTCACAGTGGAGAGCAGGTTTCAGCTTCATCTCCTCTGGTCCAGACAGCTTGGTGTGCCAAATGAGCAAGGGCATAAGACCAAGGAGATAAAGCTCTAAATATTCATTGTCACCTTTATTGAGAATCTACGATGTGCCAGAAAGCACCCTAGGCACTGGGGATACAGTCCTTGACATCAGGCAAAATACAACCTTGTGGGTAAGAAATCAGATTGCATAAGCAATTATATTAAGAGACTATGGTAAGATTTATGCTGGAAGGAAGCACACAGTACTGGAGAGCAAAATGGAGGGGCACTTGGCCTAGTCTGGTAAGTCAGAAACAGGAGCAGGTGAGACAGAAGGAAGGTTCCTCAGAGGCATATTGCTTGAACTGAAATCAGAAGATTAAGTACAAACTTACCAGAAAGATTGGAGGAAGGGGTCAAAAAGAATAGAATGTGTACATTCTAAAAGCAAAGATAGCTAACTGTGGTTTGAAATGAAGGTAGGGAGGTATGGCAGGCAATGGTGCTTTTTGCCAAGTGTTCCAGTTCTCTCCCACCCTATTGTTCTGAGTACATGGTAAGATAACACTTCCTGCATACCCCATCCCTTGTGTCCAGGAATGGGCAATGAATTGAGAGGAGAAGTGAGTCTTGTCATTTTGAGGCTGAGCATCTAATTGCCAGAGTAAGAGCCACCATGCTATCTTCCTTCTGCCATAATGACAGGCAATGTTACAAGTAATAGAGGTCTTATCAGCCTTTGTTTCAGAATGAAAATGGAGTGGAGAAAAGTCCCTCCTGACTTGTAACAGATAAGCAGCTTGAATGAGAAATAAAATTTTGTTATTTTATACCACTGATATGTGGGATTTGTTTCTGTGTTTTTTATTGCAGCATAACCTGGTCTACCCTAACTAATGCAGAAAGGAAGAGTAGCAGGAATGTTTAATGGAGCCAGAGAGGTAAACAAAGACCTAGTCACGATGAACTCCTTAGGCCATGCTAAGAAGATTTATACTGTATGACTAGTGGTTGTTAACTCCTGCTCTGCAGAACCCTTGGTGCCTCAGGGAAGGTAAGAGACACAAAATATTCAAGGACCCAGGCCTTTGACTCTCACTTCAATAGGACACTTCTGCTTTTATCTGGCATATATATATATATATATATATATATATATATATATATATATATANCGCAGTGAGTGGCCGCCCAGAAGCCGGCGACTGATCTGCCTCACCCGGGAAGAGCACAATGATGGTGCCAACTTGGGCCAGTGAAGCAATGTCATCCACAACTAGACTGAAGAACAAAACGACAGCAACTTGTCTGTTCCCCTTCCCCCAATTCCCCAGCACTGTTCCCATCTCCCAAATTCCCCAATAAAAAATATTTTTTTAAAAATGGAGAAAGGACCTGAATAGACATTTTCCGAAGAAGATATTCAAATAGCCAACAGGCTCATGAAAGGATGTTCAACATCAGGGAAATGCAAATCAAAACCACAGTATCACTTCACACCTGTCAGAATGGCTATCATGAAAAAGACAAGAGATAATAAGTGCTTCTGATGATGTGAAGAAAAGGGAACCATTATACACTGTTGATGGAAACATAAATTGATATACTCATTATGGAAAACAGTATGAGGGATCCTCAAAAAATTAAAAATAAAACTACCATATGATCTAGCAATTCCACTTCGGAGTTTATATCCAAAGGAAATGAAATAATGATGTTGAACCGATGATATCTGTACCCTGATGTTCATTGCAGCACTGTTTACAACAGGCAAGACATGGAAACAACCTAAGTGTTCATTGACAGATAAATAAAGAAAATATGTATATATATATATATATTATATATATACATACACACACATATATATATATATATATATATATATATATAGAGAGAGAGAGAGAGAGAGAGAGAGAGAGAGAGACCAGAAGTCCCCCCAGAAATGTATACAAGTGGACACCTTGGTCATCATTGCTCAAGCAGTGGTTCGCCGTAATGAGAAGTGTCTGGATGCTGAAGCGAACCAATTTGAGCACCTCTTGGAATTGTAGTAGTCAAACATGGCATCAGTGTTTTGGTTTTATCGAATATAAGAGTTTATGTGAGAAGGTGCTATGCAAATTCTAAAATACTATATAAATGATAATAATGAATATTCTCATGGAGAACAATATAAATATAGGGGAGGGGAGATTTATCAAGGGACATTTAGGAATCCTTTGGCCTACAGAGAAACTACAGAACTCTGTCTGATTTGTGATGGCATCATTAGGGACATCCCAATCTCTGGGAAACATCCTTACAAAGAAATTATTTCCAGTGGCTTGGTGTCATGGTGATTTAGCTGACTTGGGACAGGCGTGGGGGATTTGAAGGAAGATGGCTTAATCCTAGGTGGTGAGAAACTGGGATGGGGCCAATGTAAATGTGGAAGGCTGAGAATCTTTTTTTTGCAGACATAAAACATTCTTAAATTTGTTTTCTATTGTCGTAAAATATACATAACATAAAATGTACCAGTTTAACCATTTTTTAAGTATACAACTCAGTGGCATTAAGTACATTCACATTGGTATGCAGTTAATATCCATCTCCAGAACTTATTCATCAACCTAAACCATTTGGTATCTATTAAACAATAACTCCCACTGCCCCTCCCCCAATCCCTGGAGGCCACTATTCAACTTTCTGTCTCTACAAATTTGACTATTCTAGGTTTCTCATATAAGTGAAATCATATAACAATTTTTTTTAATATCTGCCTTATTTCACTTAGCATAACATCTTCAAGGTTAACCCATATTGTAACATTATCAGACTTTCATTCTTTTTTAAGGCTTAATAATATTCCATTGTATGAATATAACACATTTTGCCTTTCTGTTTATCGATTGATGGACACTTGGGTGGCTTTCACTTTTTGGCTATTGTGAATAATGCTGCTATAAACATTGATGTACAAATATCTGTTCAAGCCCATGCTTTCAATTATTGTGGGTATATACTTAGAAGTGGAATTGCTGAATCATATGGTAATTCTGTGTTTAATTTTTTTGAGGAGCCACTATACTGTTTTCCACAAGCTGTACCATTTTACATTTCTACCAGCAATACAGAACGGTTCTGATTTCTCCATAGCATTGCCAACACTTATTTTATGTTTTGTTTTGTTTCTTAAATAGCCATCCCGTATTTCTAATGATTAGTGATGTTGGACATCTTTCCATGTGCTCATTGGCCATTTGTATAATTTCTTTAGAGAAATAACTATTGAAGCCCTTTGCCCATTTTTTGAATTAGGTTGCTTGCCTTTTGTTATTAAGTTGTAGGAGTTTTTAAAATATATTCTGGATATTAACCCAACAGATACATGATTTGCAAATATTTTCTCTTATTTCATGGGTTGCCATTTCAGTCTGTTGATAGTGTTATTTGTAGCACATTTTACATTTTGATAAAGTTCAATTTATCTATTTTTTTCCTTTGGTTGTCTGTGCTTTTGCTGTTATACCCAAGAAATCACTGCTAAATCCAATGTCATGAAGATTTTGTACATTTTCTTCTGAGAGTTCTATAGTTCTTGCTCTTATGTTTAGGTTTTCAATCCATTTTAGTTAATTTTTGTACATGGTGTAAGGTAAGACTCCACCTTCATTCTTTTGCATGTAGGTATCCAGTTTTCCCAACACAATTAGTTGAAGTGACTGTACTTTCCTTATTAAATGGTCTCTGCATCCTTTTTCAAAAATCATTTGACCATAAATACTAGGGTTTATTTCTGGGCTCTCTACTGTATACTGTTGGTTTATATATCTGTCCTTGTGCCAGTATCACACTGTTTTGATTACTATAGCTTTGTAGTAAGTATTGAAATCAGGAAGTATGAGACATCCAACTTGTTTTCCTTTTTCAAGTTTATTTTGGCTACTTGGGTTCTCTTGAGATTCCATCTGAATTTTAGGACGGGTTTTTCTATTTCTCCAAAAATTGTTGTTAAGATTGCATGGAATCTGAAGATCATTTTAGGACAAAGCACTTAAAAAGATATTTTCACAGGTGATTATGTATTGTTAACCAATCCCCATGTTTTATTTGTTGCTTGCACAATGTACACTCTCAAGTAAAGAATTAGAATAGGTATAGATAATAATAATGATAAAAAAATGAATAACAATGTTCTGAATAGGGAGCCACAGACCTTGGGCTCTACACTATGGTTATGAATGGAGCCTGCGTCCCTTTGCAAGTTGTTTTCATGTGCTATTCCTTGGTGACTATCTGCTCCGTGACTCAAAAAACCTTTGAGTTACTTCAAAATGGCCTAAAAGCCATCAGGAATTTCGATATTATGTGAATCTATAGGGTTATACACAGACTTCATAGGAAAGCTATATTAATGGCTCGTAACTCCTGCTAAATCAACCACTCTATTTAATTGAAACCAAACTAAATAAAATGACCATATGTTTACTGACATGGTGATATGCCTGCCTTTTCTGATAGAGTCATCTCCAAAGTCTTAAGGACTATCCAAAAGGAATAGTTTAGAAGGCTGAGAAGGACTTTGGAACAATATGCTACTCCCCTCCCCCAAACCTAACTCACCCATTCCAAAATTTCCATGCCTGGACAAGCTATATCTTATTGACCCATGTTAGTACTTAATGGCACTATAAACATTTATAACACCAACCTAAAGTTAAGTGGAATCAGAAGGTAGATGACACCTCCATGCTATTATCAGCCAAGATTAGATCTTTATTATTCAAGGGCAAAAGGCAGTACTACCTTACCTCTAGAGGATTTCTTATTGTACCTATAAGCCCTTACCTGTTCAACTGCTGTATTAGTTACCTATTGCTACTTAACAAGTAACTGTAACTAACAAACATTTATTACATCACAATTTCTGGGAGTCAGGAATCTAGGAGAAGCTTAACTGGGTAGTTTTGGTTCAAGGTCTTTCATGAGGTGGCAATTGAGTTGCTGTCACCTCATGGCTCAGTTGGGGAAGGGTCTGCTTTCAAACTCATTTAATTATATTATTGCAAACCAGCAGGAGTAGAATGCAGGCCTTTAGTTAAGATATTCAGTCATAGGCCAATGGAACAGAATCAAGAGTCCAGAAATAAACCAATGCATATATAGTCCACTAATATTTGACAAGAGAGCCAAGAATAAACAATGGAGAAAAGACAATCTTCTTTTTTTTCAAATCATTAAACAATTTTATTTTAAGAGAATAAAATTGCTTCTTTTTTAATATAAAGGATTAAATCAAAATTTAGTAGAATTAACACATGAAGCCCAAATACAAGAAAATATATACAAAAAAATCTTAGCATCAAACAATATGAAAATATATTTAAAATACAGTTGACCCTTCAATGGCATGGGTTTCAAATTCACAGGTCCACTTATTTGTGTATTTTTTTCAATAAATACTGTACATGTATTTTTCTCTTATGATTTTCTGATTTTCACAAAGTATCCTTTTTATATTTTTTAAATATAGTTGGTATACAGTCTTATAGTTCTTATATTAGCTTCAGGTGTACAATATGTGATTCAACATTTTAATACCTTACAATGTGTTCCCCCCCACTAATTCCAGTAATCATCTGCCCCATGTAAACTTATCAAGACAATCTTTTCTTAATAAATCTCTTTAATAAATGGTGTTGGGAAAATTGGATACTCACATGTAAATGAATGAAACTAGGCCCTTACGCACAAAAATTATTTTGAAATGGATTAAAGATTTAAATGTAACCTGAGACCATAAATCTCTTAGAAGAAAATATAATGGGAAGGGTCCTTGACATTAGTCTTGGCAATGATTTCTTTGGATATGACACCTAAAGCACACAGAGCAAAAGGAAAAATAAACAAGTAGGACTACAACAAAGTTTCTGTACAGCAAAGGAAACAATCAACAAAATGAAAAAGTGACCTACAGAATGGGAGAAAATATTTGCAAATCATATATCTGTTAAGAAGTTAATATCCAAAATATATAAGGAACTCATACAACTCAATAGCAAAAAATCCCAAATAATCCAGTTTAAAAATGGAGAAAGGGGGCCGGCCGAGTGGCACGATGGTTAAGAACTGGCTTGGGACGCCAGAGGGCCCCGGTTCAGATCCCACATATGAGGGCCAGTGACACTGCCCTCCACA